>NW_027142096.1:0-300000 GCF_036365525.1 Heterodontus francisci | reverse complement strand
TGCCATTGCCAATCCACCGTCATCCCTTTAAGTAACGTTTCCCAATCCATCATAGCCATACTCGTGCCTCACACCTTCATAGTTTCCTTTATTAAGATTCACGACATTAGTCTCAGAATCAACTACGTCACTCTCCATCTTAGAGTCATAGATTCGTGCAGCATAGAAACAGGCCATTCGGCCCACTGCGTCCATGCCGACCATAATGCCTATCGATACTAATTCCACGTGCCTGCATTAATTCCATATCCGTCTGTGCTTTGCTCATTCAAATACCTGTCCAGATGCCTCTTAAATGTTGCTGCTGTTCCTGCCTCCACCTCCTCCTCTGGCAGCTCATTCCAGATACCCACTATTATTTCTGTGAAAAATTTACCCCTTTGATCCCCTTTACACCTCCTCTATCTCACCTTTAATTTATGCCCTCCAGTTTTAGTCAGCCCTACCATGGGAAACAGACTCTGGCTATCTGCCCATCTATGCCTCTCATAATTTTATATACCTCTATAATGTCCCCTCTCAGCCGTCTTCGCTCCTGGGAAAACAGACCCAGCCTATCCAATCTCTCTTCATAACTCAAGCCCTCCAAACCAGGCAACATCCTTATGAATCTTTTCTGCACCCTCTCTAGCTTAATCACATCTTTCCTATAGTGCGGCGACTAGAACTGCACACAGTACTCCAATGTTATGTACAACTGCAACATGACATCCCAACTCTTGTACACCATGCGCAGCTGATGAAGACAAGCATGCCATACACCTTCTTCACCACTCTGCCGAGCTGTGTTGCCACTTTCATGGTACTATGTATTTGCACCCCAACGTCTCGCTGCTCAACAACACTCCCCAGGCCCTGTCATTCACTGTATATGTCCTGCCCTGGTTTAACTTCCCAAAATGCATCACTTCACACTTATCTGTGTTAAATTCCATTTGTCAATCCATTGCCCACTTTCCAAGTTTATCTATATCCTGTTGTAACCTGAGACAACCTTCTTCACTTTCTACTATTCCATCAATTTTTGTTTCATCTGCAAACTTACCAATCATGTCCCCTACATTCACATTCAAGTCATTAATATATATGACAAACAAACGAGGGCCCAGAACCGATCCCTGCGGCACACCACTGGTCACCGGCCTCCAATCTAAAAAACAACCCTCCAGTTCCACCCTCTGCCTCCTATTACCAAGCCAATGTTGTATCCAATTGGCTAGCACACCCTGGATCCCATGTGTTCGAACCTTCTGGACCAGCCGACCATGCGGGACCTTGTCAAAGGCCTTGCTAAAGTCAATGTAAACAACGTCCATCGCCCTGCCTTCGTCAATCCTCATGGTCACCTCCTCAAAAAACTCAGTCAAATTCGTGAGACATGATTCCCATGCACAAAGCCATGCTGACTATCCCGAATCAGACGTTGCCTTTCCAGATGCAAATAAATCCTGTCTGTCAGAGTCCCTTCCAATAACTTTCCCATCACTGATGTAAGGCTCACCGGCCTGTAGTTCCCTGGCTTATCACTGCTGCCCTTCTTAAATAAAGGCACAGCATTAGCTATCCTCCAGTCTTCCGGTGTCTCACCCGTGGCTAACGATAATGCAAAAACCTCTGCTCGGGCTCCAGAAATCTCCTCCCTTTCTACCCATAGCATCCCAGGATACACCTGGTCAGGCCTTGGGGGATTTTTCCACCTTAATGCGCTTCAAAACCTCCAACACCGCCTCCTTTGTAATGTTGATATGCTCCAGGATATCGCTGTTCCCTCCCTTCAAATCACTAGCTTCCATGTCAAATCCATGGTAAATATAGATGCGAAGTATTCATTTAAGACCTCGCCCATTTCCCGTGGCTCCACACATAGATTACCACACTGTTCCTTAAGGGGACCTACTCTCTCCCTAGCGTCCCTTTTCCTCTCAATCTACTTATAGAATATTTTAGGATTCTCCTTTAGCTTATCTGCCAGCGAAATCTCATGGCCCCTTTTCACCCTCCTAATTTCCTTCTTAAGAGTACTCCTACATCCCCTGTACTCCTCGAGGGACTCGTGTGATCCCCGCTGTCTGTACCTGACATATGCCTCCTCTTTTGTCCTGACCAGAACCTCAACATCCCTTGTCAACCAAGGTTCCCTAAACCTGCCAGCCCATAACTATTCCTTTCTCACTTTTAAAAGCCTCCCACTTGCCAGACGTCCCTTTACCTGCAAACCGTATCTGCCATTCAACTTTTGAGAGTTCCTGTCTGATGCCATCGAAATGAACCTTCCTCCAATTTGGGACTTCAACCTGAGGACCAGTCCTATCCTCTTCCATAACTATCTTGAAGCTAATAGAGTTATGGCCACTGGTCCCAAAGTGCTCCCCCACTGACACATCATCTACCTGCCCATCTTCATTTCCTAAGAGGAGGTCGAGTGCAGCCTTTTCTCTCGTAGGGCCATCCACATACTGTTTCAGAAAACTATCCTGGACACACTTAACAAATTCTTGCCCATCTGATCCCTTAGCACTAAGACAGTCCCAGTCAATATTAGGGAAGTTAAAATCACTTACTATTACAATCTTATAATTCCTACACCTATCTGTGATTTCCCTACATATATGCTCCTCCAATTCCCTCTGACTATTGGGGGGCCTATAGTATAATCCCATCAAAGTGATCACCACTTGTTTATTTCGAAGCTCTACTCAAATGGCCTCACTGGACGTTCCCCCCGGGATATCCTCTCTAACTACTGCCGTGATGCGCTCCCTAATCAGTAGTGCAACTCCCCATCCTCTCTTAACTCCACCTGAAGCATCGGTACCCCGTAACATTGAGCTGCCAGTCTTGCCTATCCCTCAACCACGTTTCTGTAATAGCTACAATATCACAATCCCATCTACTGACCCGTGCTCTGAGTTCATCTGCCTTATCTGTAAGGCCTCTTACATTAAAGTACATGCAGTTTAGCCTACCAGATCTTCCACGCTCCCTGTCTGGCCCCTGCCCGGCCTGCCTACTGGACTTTCTTGCATTAACCTCTACATTTACCTCAACTACCTCATCGGAGAGACTACTACTTTGAGTCCTACCCCCCTGCAAGACTAGTTTAAACCCTCCCGAGTAGTACTAACAAACCTCCCCTCAAGGATATCGGTCCCCTTCCAGTTTAGACGCAACCTGACCCTCTTGTACAGGTCATCTCTGCACCAGAAGAGATCCCAATCATCCAAGTAGCTGAAGCTCTCCCGCCTACACCAGCTCTTCAGCCACACATTCATTTGCCTAATCCTCCTATTCCTACCCTCACTAGCACGTGGCACAGGGAGTAATCCTGAGATTCTTCTTCTTCTTTGGCCTCCTTGTCTCGAGAAACAATGGATACGCGCCTGGAGGTGGTCAGTGGTGTGTGGAGCAGCGCCTGGAGTGGCGATAAAGGCATATTCTAGAGGGACAGGCTCTTCCACAGATGCTGCAGAAAAATTTGTTTGTCGGGGCTGTTACACAGTTGGCTCTCCCTTTGCACTTCTGTCTTTTTTCCTGCCAACTGCTAAGTCTCTTCGACTCACCACACTTTAGCCCTGCCTTAATTGCTGCCCGCCAGCTCTGGCGATCGCTGGCAACTGACTCCCGCAACTTGTGATCTATGTCAAAGGACTTCATGTCGCGTTTGCAGACGTCTTTAAAGTGGAGAAATGGACGGCCGGTGGGTCTGATACCAGTGGCGAGCTCGCTGTACAATGTGTCCCTGGGGATCCTGCCAACTTCCATGCGGCTGACATGGCCAAGCCATCTCAAGCGCCACTGACTCAGTAGTGTGTATAAGCTGGGTATGTTGGCCGCCTCGAGGACTTCTGTGTTGGAAATACGGTCCTGCCACCTGATACCAAGTATTCTCCGGAGGCAGCGAAGATGGAATGAATTGACACGTCGCTGTTGGCTGACATACGTTGTCCAGGCCTTGCTGCCATTGAGCAAGGTACTGAGGACACAGGCTTGATACACTCGGAGTTTTGTGTTCTTTGTCAGTGCGCCTTTTTCAACACTCTCTTGGCCAGTCTGGACATAGCAGTGGTAGCTTTTCCCATGCGTTGTTGATTTTATTTTAGAGATACAGCACTGAAACAGGCCCTTCGGCCCACCGAGTCTGTGCCGACCATCAACCACCCACTGATACCAATCCTACATTGATCCCATATTCCAACCACATCCCCAACTGTCCCTATATTTCCCTACCACCTACCTCCACTAGGGGCAATTTTATAATGGCCAATTTACCTATCAACCTGCAAGTCTTTGGCATGTGGGAGGAAACCGGAGCACCTGGAGGAAACCCACGCAGACACAGGGAGAACTTGCAAACGCCACACATTTCTGCATCTAGAGACAGGTTACTGGTGATAGTTGAGCCTAGGTTGGTGAACTCTTGAACCACTTCCAGAGCGTGGTCGCCAATATTGATGGATGGAGCATTTCTGACGTCCTGTCCCATGATGTTCGTTTTCTTGAGGCTGATGATTAGGCCAAATCCTGGGATTATCCCTAGAGGTTCTACTTTTTAACCTTCTGCCTAACTCCCTGTATTCACTGTGCAGGACCTTATCTCTCTTCCTGTGTATATCGTTTGCACCAATATGGGCCACGACCTCTGGCTGCTCACTCTCCCCTTCCAGAATTTTCTGCAGCCACTCCGAGACATCCTTGACCCTAGCAGCAGGGAGGCAACATACCATCCTGGTGTCTCTTTTGCGGCCACAGAAACGCCTACCTGCACCCCCTACGATAGAATCCCCTATCATGATAGCTCTTCCACCCGTTTTCAACCCCTGCTGTGCAGCAGATCCCTCTGTGGTCCCACGGGCCTGGCTGTTGCTGCTTTCCCCTGGGAGGTCATCCCCCCAACAGTATCCAAAGCGGTCTATCTGTATGAGAGGGGGGTGGCCACAGGGGACTCCTGCACTACCTGCCTGTGCCTACTACTCCGTCTGGTGGTCACCCATCGCTTTTCTGCCTGTGCAGCGATTACCTGCGGTGTGACCACCTCGCTAAACATGTTATCCACGACTTCCTCAGCATTATGGATGCTCCACAGTGATTTCACCCGCAGCTCCTTCTCCGTAATGTGGGTAGCCAGCAGCAGCAGATGGATACACTTCCAGCACACATGGTCACCAGGGGCACTGGAAGCGTCCCTGATTTCCCACAAAGGGCAGGAGGAGCAGATCACGGGGCTGAACTCTCCTGTCATGACCTACCCTTAGATTAATTAGTTACACCCTTAATTTAAAAATACTAATTACATGAGGGGCCTTTTTCTACCCACTTCAATCTAAGATTCTTAATAAACTACACTGAATTAAAAAAATAAACATTTCAGTAGTACTTTGGGCGGCACAGTGGCGCAGTGGTTAGCACCGCAGCCTCACAGCTCCAGGGACCCGGGTTCGATTCCGGGTACTGCCTGTGTGGAGTTTGCAAGTTCTCCCTGTGTCTGCGTGGGTTTTCTCCGGGTGCTCCGGTTTCCTCCCACAAGCCAAAAGACTTGCAGGTTGATAGGTAAATTGGCCATTATAAATTGTCACTAGTATATGTAGGTGGTAGGGAAATATAGGAATAGGTGGGGATGTTTGGTAGGAATAGGTGGGGATGTTTGGTAGGAATATGGGATTAGTGTAGGATTAGTATAAATGGGTGGTTGATGTTCGGCACAGACTCGGTGGGCCGAAGGGCCTGTTTCAGTGCTGTATCTCTAATCTAATCTAATCTAATCTACTCACTTTATCACCAGAGTTCTTTTCCCACAAAAATAAACTTTTCACTTTTTTAAAGATATCGACATGCACTAACAGCTGCTACTCACCCAACCAATCAGCTTGCCACTCCCCCCTGCAGACACTCCCCCCTGCTCTCATGCTCACATCTATGTCCTGGGATTGCTGCAGTGTTCCAGTGAACATCAACGCAAGCTCGAGGAACAGCATCTCATCTACCGATTAGGCACACTACAGCCTGCCGGACTGAACATTGAGTTCAATAATTTCAGAGCATGACAGCCCCCCATTTTACTTTCATTTTTAGTTATTTTTTCTTCCTTTTTTTACATTCTTTTTTACATTTTTTACAATCTTCTTTTGCATTTATTTCATTTCATCTTAGTTTGTTCAGTTAGCTGACCCACTGTTTTTTTCCAGGTTTTTTTTCAGGTTTGCACTTGCTGCTGTTCAATATTCAGTGTATTTACACCTAATCTGGACTAATGCTTTGTCTTTCAACACACCATTAACATATTGTTTGCCTTTGCTCCGTGATCTTTTGGTCAGCTATGTGGCCTGGTCCAATCTGAACCTTCTCCTTTGTTATCTCTTGCCCCACCCCCACCTCACTTGTTTATAATCTGTGACTTTTCTAATATTTGTCAGTTCCGAAGAAGGGTCATGACCCGAAACGTTAACTCTGCTTCTCTTTCCACAGATGCTGCCAGACCTGCTGAGTGATTCCAACATTTCTTGTTTTTATTTCAGATTTCCAGCATCCGCAGTATTTTGCTTTTATTATGGCCTGTTCTCTGGTTGGTTCCTCAACGTATTGGTCCAGAAAACTATCCCATATACATTCCATGAATTCCTCTTTGACGTTATTGTGACAAATCTGATTTGACCAATCTATATGCAGATTAAACTCACCCATAATTACAGATGTTGCTTTATCGCATGCATCTCTAATTTCCTATTCAAGACCATTCCCACATCACCACCACAGTTTGGGGGTCTATATATAACACCCACTAACGTTTTTTGCCCCTTAGTGTTTCTCAGCTCTTCCCATACAGACTCCACATCATCAGAGCTAATATCCTTCCTCACTATTGGGTGGAAATAAGCCGTTTTACTGATGGTGTGAATATTTGGTCGGAAGCCCATCGCCAGGCATCTCAAGGTTAACTATGTACCCACGTTTCTGAACAGTTTGACTTCGTCTCAAGCATTTACAAAGGAGAGGGATGGAGTGTGTAGCTAGGAAATGTTTGGAGCAGAGACGGAAAACAATGGCTTCAATCATCTAAATATTTAATTGGCATTGCAGATGTGTGAGGTAATACATTTTGAAAGGATGAATGAGGAGAGACACGACAAGTTAAATGGTACAACTATAAAGGTGGTGAAATAACAGAGACACCAGGGGTGTTTGTACACAAATCTTTGAAGCTGGCACGAAAGGGTAGCGAAACAGTTAATAAATATATGGGATCCTAGGTTTTCTAAAAAGAGGCAAAATGAACAAAAGCAAGGACATCATGTGAAACATATATAAAATACTAGTTCAGCTGCACATGAAGTCTTGTGTCGAATACTGGGAACCACACTTTAGGAAGGACATGAAGCCTTTGGAGAGGTGACAGAACTGTTTTACTAGAACTTGTCCAGGCATGAGGGATTACAGTTATGTATTTGGGATTGTTCTGCTTAGAGCAGAGAACTCACAGAGGAGATTTCATTGAGGTGTTTAACATTAGGAAGGGTTTAGATAAATTAAATAAAGAGAAACTGTTTCCAATGTCCAAGGGACCGCTAACCAGAGACACAGTTTTAAGGTGATTGGTAAAAGAAGCAGACATGAGGATTTTTGTTTCTGAGTGGTTTGGATTTGGAATACAATGTCTGATAGACTGATGGATACAGATTCAACAGTGGATCCCAAATGGGAATTGGATAAATATCTGAAGCAGAAGAAATGTTAGGATATAGTGAAAGAGTCAGGGAGTGGGAGTAACTGGATTGCTCTTTGAAAGGGCCAGCACTGAATTGATGGGCAGAATAACATCATTCAGGGCTGTGCAATTCTATGATTCTATGATTGTTCCTGTCTGTACTTTCCCAATATTCCTATCCTTTCAACAGGTGTTTGAGAAGGTACCACATAACAGCAGTGTTACCGAATTAGAAACACATGGGATTAAAGGGACAATGTCAGCCATGGCTCAGTTTGTAACTCTCTCCCCTTTCAATCACAAGCTTCTAGGATCAAGTGTCACTGCAGGACTTGATGACAAGAATCAAGGCTGACACTGCAGTCCTGTACTGAGGGAGTGTTGCACTGTCAGAGGTGCCGCCTTATCAAAGAAAAGGTAAAGCCAGGCCCCGTCTGCCCTCTCAGGTGGATGTAAAGATCCCATGGAATTATTTAGAAGGTCAGGGGAATTATTCCCAGTGTCCTGGTCAACATTTACCCCTCAAATTAACATCACAAAAACAGATCTGATCATGATCACACTGCTACTTGTGGGATCTTGCTTAGGCTTTATTAATAGAGACACAGAGTAGAATAGTCAGGATGATATATTAATCCCATAGAAAAGACTAGTTCATCTGCACCTGGACTATTGTGTCCAATAATGGAAAACCCACTTTAGGAAGGACATTAAACCTTTGGAGAGGGGATTTCACTGGAACATTTCCAGGGATGAGGGATTACAGTTATGTAGCTGGGATAGTTCACCTTAGAGCAGGGAAATTTAAAAGGAGATCTGATCGAAATGTTTAAGATTATGTGGAGTTTATATAAATTAAATAAAATGAAATTGTTTCCAATGTGTGAGGGGCCATTGACCAGAGGACACAGATTTACGGTGATTGGAAACAAGAAGCAGAGGTGACACGGGGATTTTTTTTATGCAATGGGTGTTTCGGATTTGCAATGTGTGGTCTGGTAGGCTGAAGGATACAGATTCAATAGTAGATTCCAAAAGGGAATCGGATAGATATCTTAAGGCAGAAAAAATGGAAGAATCTGGGAAAGAGCCCGGGTGAGGGACTAACTGGAAGCTCTTCAAAAGTGACAGCACAGACTTGATGGACTAAATGGCCTCCTTCAGTGCAATGCTATTCTATAATTCCTATGATTGTTCCTGCCTGTACTTTCCCAATATTCCTACCCTTTAAACGGGCGTTTGATAAAGTACTACATCACAACCATGTTACCAAATTAGAAACACATGGGATTAAAGGACCAATGTTCGCAGTGGCTCAGTTTGTCGCTCTCTCCCCAATCAGTCACAAGCTTCAAGGATCAAATGTCACTGCAGGACTTGATCACAAGAATCAAGGCTGACACTGCAGTGCAGTACTGAGGGAGTGCTGCACTGTCACAGGTGCCGCCTTATCAAAGAAAAGGTAAAGCCAAGCCCCGTCTGCCCACTCATGGGATGGAAAGATCCCATGGAATTATTTAGAAGGTCAGCGGAATTATTCCCAGTGTCCTGGCCAACATTTACCCCTCAAATCAACATCACAAAAACAGATATGATCATGATCACACTGCTACTTGTGGGATCTTGCTGTGCGGAAATTGGCAGTGTTTTTCCGACATTACAAGACTGACTAAACATTAAAAGGTACGCGTTGGTTGTAAATCGCTTTGGGACATGCAGTGGTCATAAAGGCGTTACATAAATGGAAGTCCTTTTTTTTTATTTTCAATGCCAGCAAGCAGGAACTTAGCTCCGTGACAGAAAACGGAGAGTATTGGAGAATGGTTGTTGCTCGGTCTGGAGGGAAGTACACAGTGGGGTTCCTCAGGGTCACTGTTGGGATCACTGTTGCTGTATGTTAATGTAATGCGCTTGTGTTCAGACGGGATAATGTCAAAGTTTCCAGATGACAGGAAACTCAGAAATGTTAATAAAGAGTGTGATGGATAGTAACAGACTTCAGCAGGACAGAGACTGACTGGTGAAATGTACAGGAACATGGCAGATGTAATTTAACACAGTGAAGTGTGAAGTGAGACATTTGGGTAGGAAATATGAGGAGAAACAATATAAACTCAATGGTACCATTATAAAGTGGGTGCAGGATTAGAGAGAACTGGAGGTGTACACACACAGATCTTTGAAGGTAACATGTAGTGTCCTTGGTGTTAGAGAGAGAGGCACAGAGTAATAAAACTCAGGAGGAAATGCTGATTTTTATACATCATTGGTTAGGTCCCAGCTGGACAATTGTGTCCAATTCTGATCACCACACTTTGGTAAGGATGTCAAGGACTTAGTGAAGATGCAGAGATGATTTACTAGAATGGTACCAGGGACCTGGGAATTCAGTTACGTGGAGAGATTGGAAAAGCTGGGATTCTTCTCTTTAGAGCAGTGAAGGGTAAGGGGAGATTTAATATAGAATTCAAAATCATGAAGGGTCTTGATAGGTTAATTAATGTGAAACTGTTTCCAGTGTCAGAAAGTTCAGTATTAAGAAGACGCAGATTGAAGGTAATTGACAAAGAACCAGAGGTGAAATGAGGAGAATTTTCTTACACAGCAAGTTGTTGGGATCTGGAATTCACTGCTTGAAAACATGGTGGAAGCAGATTCAATAATATCTTTCAAAAGAGAATTCAGCAAATACATGAATTGGAATTTAAAAAGCTGGAATGTGGGGCAAGAGGAGGGGAGAGGAACTAATTAGATATCCCTTTCAAAGAGACTGCACTAACACAATGGGCCGAATATCCTCCTTCTGTGCGTCGGGTTTGTGATTCATGATCTGCCCGTGCCCGTTCTTGTTGAGGCAGGTGACACACAAAGCTTCTGCTGTCTCCTCATTTCCATGAATTCTACTTGCTGCCCAGGGTGACCCGCACTGCTGTCTGTCTGCACTGTTAACTGGGACAGAACTGTGTGTGAGGCTGGCTCGTGTTTCAGCCAGCATTCAGCTTTTAAAGGCAGTCTGTCCCTCTTAAAGGGAAGCTGCACTGAATCACAGGAGTCTGCGTGTGCTGACTGTGAATTCTGCAATTGGAAACAAGGTAAATGGAACATTAGGGCGGCACAGTGGTGCAGTGGTTAGCACTGCAGCCTAACAGCTCCAGCGACCCGGGTTCAATTCTGGGTACTGCCTGTGTGGAGTTTGCAAGTTCTCCCTGTGTCTGCGTGGGTTTCCTTCGGGTGCTGCGGTTTCCTCACACATGCCAAAGACTTGCAGGTTGATAGGTTAATTTCCCATTATAAATTGCCCCTAGTATAGGTAGGTGGTAGGGAAATATAGGGACAGGTAGGAATATGTGGTAGGAATATGGAATTAGTGTAGGATTAGTATAAATGGCTGGTTGATGATCGGCACAGACTCGGTGGGCCGAAGGCCTGCTTCAGTGCTGTATCTCTAACACGAAAACTAAAAAACTATAGAGGGCTCTGCAGTTCACGGATGTGGTGCTGGAGGCCTTAGTCATGGAGGGTGACAGGAGGAAAGAGGCCATGTTTCCATGGCGTGCGGCCGAGGCCCTCAAGTAACGCTCTCTGAAGGGACTGGGAGAAGGTGGCCAGGGATGTCAATGCAAGAGGTGTGGGCCCGAGGACGTGGCAGCAGTGCCAGAAGAAGTTTAATGAGCTCACACGGGTGTTCGATGTCAGTGACGTCATCTCCAAATGGCATCTCCTACCCCCAACATCACCAACATCTCACACTGCTCAATGTACCACACCCCCATCACTCACCCATCAGGAGCACCGAACACTCAGGACTCACACCGAACATTCACATACTCCACCTCACCCTTACACACCTTCCACTGATACCAGCCTCATACCCACCTCTCACTGCCTCCACATACCTCCAGCTATTCAGCTATGGCAGGCACATCACCCAAATACAGTGAAACACAATTACTGATATTCCATCCCATCTCTTACAGGACAAGGTGGCCCATAATCACAGGCGAAGAAGTGAACCGGCGGGAGTCAGGCAGACCTTCATCCCCTGAGCCTGAGGGAGGAGATGATTCTCCACATCATGGGACCGGCTGTGACAGAGCCAGTAGCATCCGACATGACCAAGAGCATTCAGGATGATGTTATGCACCTGCCTGATGTCCCTTCTTAACTCCCACCTCCCCCTCATCCTGCTGTCTGGGATGATGTACAAGCTGGAGATGGTGGGACCATGGACCTCCTGCTTTCCATCCCACCCCCAATCCCTCAACCCAACCCTCCCCTTCTGATTTTGTACTTTCCAACGATAACTGAAAACACCAGCTTCCCAGTCACAGCAGCTCCAGGAGACAGAGAAAGAGCAGCAGCACAGCACTGATGGTGAAGCCCCATCACTTGCTCTGATACTCACAGCCAACAGCTCAAATACTTACACTGTGTGTGCTGTAGAGGCTGGTATAGAGTCAGAATCTGCACGTGGTTAGTCACCGAGCACGAGTGAGCTGCAGCCAGGCCACGGGGAAAGGATAGTTCATGTGCCAGCTCACCGGAGGGCAAGGTCACAAACGAGTTATTATACACAGGACTCGGATGTAAACATTGCTGGAACAGCATGCAGGAGAATGCTGATCGACATGTACACTGAGATACTTTGTCCATTGACAGGCCTGTCAGACACTCTGTTATCACTGTCAAGGAACATGGAGGAGTCCAGCTCCAACATGGCACAGGACATTGCACAGAGGTAGAAGCCTATTCCTTCCCCTGTGGAAGTGGTCACTAACTCTATGACAGCATTAGGGGACTCAGCTGCGATACAGTGTTCGGTGACCATTAGATTAGATGAGAACATTATAGCGCAGTACAGGCCCTTCGGCCCTCGATGTTGCGCCGACCTGTGAAACCATCTGACCTACACTGTTCCATTTTCATCCATATGTCTATCCAATGACCATTTAAATGCCCTTACAGTTGGCGAGTCTACTACTGTTGCAGGCATGGCGTTCCACGCCCCTACTACTCTCTGAGTAAAGAAACTACCTCTAACATCTGTCCTATATCTATCACCCCTCAACTTAAAGCAATGTCCCCTAGTGTTTGCCATCACTATCCGAGGAAAAAGACTCTCACTATCCACCCTATCTAACCCTCTGATTATCTTGTATGGCTCTATTAAGTCACCTCTCCTCCTCCTTCTCTCCAACGAAAACAACCTCAAGTCCCTCAGCCTTTCCTCGTAAGACCTTCCCTCCATACCAGGCAACATCCTAGTAAATCTCCTCTGCACCTTTTCCAAAGCTTCCACATCGTTCCTATAATGCGGAGACCAGAACTGCACGCAATACTCCAGGTGCGGTCTCACCAGAATTTTGTACAGCTGCAGCATGACCTCGTGACTCCGAAACTCGATCCCCCTACTAATAAAAGCTAACACACCATATGCCTTCTTAACAGCCCTATTAACCTGGGTAGCAACTTTCAGGGATTTATGTACCTGGACACCAAGATCTCCCTGTTCATCTACACTACCAAGAATCTTCCCATTAGCCCAGTACTCTGCATTCCTGTTACTCCTTCCAAAGTGAATCACCTCGCACTTTTCCGCATTAAACTCCATTTGCCATCTCTCAGCCCAGCTCTGCAGCCTATCTATGTCCCTCTGTACCCTACAACATCCTTCGGCACTATCCACAACTCCACCGACCTTCGTGTCATCCACAAATTTACTAACCCACCCTACTACACCCTCTTCCAGGTCATTTATAAAAATGACAAACAGCAGTGGCCCCAAAACAGATCCTTGCGGTACACCACTAGTAACTAAACTCCAGGATGAAGATTTACCATCAACCACCACCCTCTGTCTTCTTTCAGCTAGCCAATTTCTGATCCAAAGCTCTAAATCACCTTCAACCCCATACTTCCGTATTTTCTGCAATAGCCTACCGTGGGGAACCTTATCAAACGCCTTACTGAAATCCATATACACCACATCCACTGCTTTACCCTCATCCACCAGTTTGGTCACCTTCTCGAAAAACTCAATAAGGTTTGTGAGGCACGACCAACCCTTCACAAAACCGTGCTGACCATCGCTAATGAACTTATTCTTTTCAAGATGATTATAAATCCTGTCTCTTATAACCTTTTCCAACATTTTACCCACAACCGAAGTAAGGCTCACAGGTCTATAATTACCAGGGCTGTCTCTACTCCCCTTCTTGAACAAGGGGACAACATTTGCTATCCTCCAGTCTTCCGGCACTAATCCTGTCGACAATGACGACATAAAGATCAAGGACAAAGGCTCTGCAATCTCCTCCCTGGCTTCCCAGAGAATCCTAGGATAAATCCCATCTGGCCCAGGGGACTTATCTATTTTCACACTTTCCAAAATTGATAACACCTCCTCCTTGTGAACCTCAATCCCATCCAACCTAGTAGTCTGAATCTCAGTATTCTACTCGACAACATTTTCTTTCTCTACTGTAAATACTGACGAAAGATATTCATTTAATGCTTCCCCTATCTCCTCTCATTCCACACACAACTTCCCACGACTATCCTTGAGTGGCCCTAATCTAACTCTAGTCATTCTTTTATTCCTGATATACCTATAGAAAGCCTTAGGGTTTTCCTTGATCCTATCCCCCAATGACTTCTCGTGTCCTCTCCTTGCTCCTCTTAGCTCTCCCTTTAGATCCTTCCTGGCTGGCTTGTAACTCTCAAGCGCCCTAACTGAGCCTTCACGTCTCATCCTAACATAAGCCTTCTTCTTCCTTTTGACAAGCGTCTTCAACTTCTTTAGTAAACCACGGCTCCCTCGCTCGACAACTTCCTCCCTGCCTCACAGGTACATACTTCTCAAGGACACGCAGTAGCTGCTCCTTGAATAAGCTCCACATTTCGATTGTGCCCATCCCCTGCAGTTTCCTTCCCCATCCTACGCATCCTAAATCTTGCCTAATCGCATCATAATTTCCTTTCCCCCCGCTATAATTCTTGCCCTGCGGTATATACCTGTCCCTGCCCATCGCTAAGGTAAACCTAACCGAATTGTGATCACTATCACCAAAGTGCTCACCTACATCTAAATCTAACACCTGGCCGGGTTCATTACCCAGTACCATATCCAATGTGGCATCGCCCCTGGTTGGCCTGTCTACATGCTGTGTCAGAAAACCCTCCTGCACACACTGGACAAAAACAGACCCATCTAAAGTACTCGAACTCTAATATTTCCAGTCAATATTTGGAAAGTTAAAGTCCCCCATAACCACTACCCTGTTACTCTCGCTCCTGTCAAGAATCATCTTCACTATCCTTTCCTCTACATCTCTGGAACTATTCGGAGGTCTATAGAAGACCGGTGACCTCTCCTCTCCTGTTTCTAACCTCGGTCCATACTACCTCAGTAGACGAGTCCTCAAACGTCCTTTCTGCCGCTGTAATACTCTCCTTGATTAACAATGCCACACCCCCTCCTCTTTTACAATCTTCTCTGTTTTAACTGAAACATCTGAATCCCGGAACCTGCAACATCCATTCCTGCCCCTGCTCTACCCATGTCTCCGAAATGGCCACAACATCGAAATCCCAGGTACCAACCCATTCTGCAAGCTCACCCACCTTATTCCGGATGCTCCTGGCGTTGAAGTAGACACACTTTAAACCAAGTTCTTGCTTGCCAGTGCCCTCTTGCGTCCTTGTAACCTTATCCCTGACCTCACTACTCTCAACATCCTGTACACTGGAACTACAATTTAGGTTCCCATTCCCCTGCTGAATTAGTTTAAACCCCCCCGAAGAGCACTAGCAAATCTCCCCCCCAGAATATTGGTACCCCCCTGGTTCAGGTGACGACCATCCTGTTTGTAGAGGTCCCACCTACCCCAGAATGAGCCCCATTGTCTCAGCTTCCACAGCAGCACAGACGGCAGACACCCAGTGTCTCAGTGATCCGGTGGATTACATGGATTGCTGAGGTGTCATCAAGTGGGATTTACAGTGGCTCCGTGGAGCATGAACCTGCTTTCCTCTCTCAGGATGACAGTATTTGTTCTCCCTTCACTGTCACTCCACCAATGTCCTTGCTGTTACTCATCAGCCAGCCCAGGCTGCTGCTGCCCATATCGAGGTGGTGCAGTCTGAATCCGAGCCCCCAGTGCCCAGAGCCGCTCGAGGACGTCCACCAAGGCAATCTGCAGTCACCCCCCAGTGAAAGTCAGCAGCCTTTCACCAGCCATGCTGCAGTCACTGGAGAAACATTGTGTAGGAGCACAAGGCAGGTCGAGGGAACTCACAAGACAGGCACCAAGGGAATACACAAGTGTGAATAGTTCAGTTTTGTTTGTTTAATTGGTGATGGATAGAGATGTTCATGAAAAGGTTTTTGTTGGTGGCTTTTATTGCAGGATGGTGACCAAGGGGACGCTGTCACGGGGCGTTCAGATGGGTGTAATGGTGGAGAATGGGGGGGATCCATGGTGGGACAGGGAAGTTGTCCTGTGGTATCTGGAATCTTGGCAGGGACTCTCTGACAGCCTGTCCGGGTCGAAGGCAACCAGGAAATATCCTCCCTGCCTCCTCCGCTTCCTCCTGAGGGAACCTCCGGATTCCTGGTGCCAATGACGGTGTCCTCATGATGGTGATGATATGAAGGGTGCAGCAGAACACCATGCACTTGGACACCTGCTCCAGTGTGTACTGGAGGGCTCCCCCCGAGCGGTTCAGACATTGTAAGCATTGCTTCATCACACCGATGGTCTGTTCCACTGTGTTCCTGCTGGAGTGTTTGTTTGACTGGCAGTGGAAAGTGGGTTTGGGGGTGTAGGAGGTGTAGCCATGTCTGGGGTGGGGGGGGGGGGTCCATTGTCTCTGCGGAACCGCATTCCGGTTTTCCATGGAGCTCCGAAATATTGGGACCAGCTGACTGTTTCAGAATGAAGGTATCCTGGCTGGTGCCAGGATCGTGGACATTCACCAACATGATGTACTGGGCATGCTCACACACCAACTGCACATTAATGTAGTGAGAGTTCCACCAGTTCCTGTATCTCTCCCCGTTGTCAAGGGGACCCCGCAGAGCCACCTACACCATCGCGAATCCCGATATCCTGACAAAGTCACAGGACCTTTCATCCTGCTTCTCTCTGCTGAGGATTGGACACAGGGCAGTCTTTGAGGTGGACAGGGGTAGACACTGAATGAGGGCCCACTGATACCCCACAAGCCTGAGGATTGGACACCGGGCAGTCTTTGTAGATCCAATAGTTGGATACAGAGACTTACCAGGTACACCAATAATAGCGAGGATGGGATCGTAAATCATTTCAATCATCTTCAGTGCAAAATAGATCCGCCATTCTAATGTTATCCAAAAATAATCTGCAGCAATTTCGCCAAGCCAATAGGAGAAACTCCTGCTGCCCATTGTTGTAAGATTCCAATCTATTGTTCACAGATTCTGACCCATTGTTGTAACATTCCAATCTATTGTTCTCTGATTCTGACCCATTGTTGTAACATTCCAATCTATTGTTCTCAGATTCTGACCCATTGTTGTAACATTCCAATCTATTGTTCTCAGATTATGACCCATTGTTGTAACATTCCAATCTATTGTTCTCAGATTCTGACCCATTGATGTAACATTCCAATCTATTGTTCTCAGATTCTGACCCATTGTTGTAACATTCCAATCTATTGTTCTCAGATTCTGACCCATTGTTGTAACATTCCAATCTATTGTTCTCAGATTATGACCCATTGTTGTAACATTCCAATCTATTGTTCTCAGATTCTGACCCATTGATGTAACATTCCAATCTATTGTTCTCAGATTCTGACCCATTGTTGTAACATTCCAATCTATTGTTCTCAGATTATGACCCATTGTTGTAACATTCCAATCTATTGTTCTCAGATTCTGACCCATTGTTGTAACATTCCAATCTATTGTTCTCAGATTATGACCCATTGTTGTAACATTCCAATCTATTGTTCTCAGATTATGACCCATTGTTGTAACATTCCAATCTATTGTTCTCAGATTCTGACCCATTGTTGTAACATTCCAATCTATTGTTCTCAGATTCTGACCCATTGTTGTAAGATTCCAATCTATTGTTCTCAGATTCTGACCCATTGTTGTAACATTCCAATCTATTGTTCTCAGATTCTGACCCATTGTTGTAACATTCCAATCTATTGTTCTCAGATTCTGACCCATTGTTGTAACATTCCAATCTATTGTTCTCAGATTCTGACCCATTGTTGTAAGATTCCAATTCATTGTTATCAGAATCTGATCTATCCTCTCCATCTCACTGCAGCCACGGATCCCTCTTCGTGTCAGGGTTGATGCTCCAACTGAAACTATGGGATAGCACTTTGAATGGAGCCCATTATTAATAGAAGAGGGAAACCCTCCAGTGATGCAATTAGTGTCCATAGTGACTGACATTAATTGCAGTCACTGAACAAACAGGTTCAGTCAACCCCTTTCAATCCAACACTTTTTGTACCACAATAAAGTAAAAGATTTACCCGGTTGAGATAGGATATATGAGGTTTGTTGATTGAAAGAATGGTGGACATAGCAGGGGCACTGGCCAGAATCTTACAATCCTCCTTAGATATGAAAGAGTTGTCAGAGGACTGGAAGGCTATAAATGTCACACCCTGTTTCCAAAAGGAGAGATTCGATAAACCCTATAACTACCGACCAGTCAGTGTATGTTGGTGTTTGGTAATTTCTAGAGGCCGTAGCCCAGTGCAAATAGATATCTTGCTTGGGAAAACAGGGTATAATAAATAACACGTGCCAGTGAGGATAGAAATAGGAATATGGTGCAGTTAAACACGTGGCTGAATGGCTGGTGTAGAAGGGAGGGTTTCTGATATCGAGACGATTGGGATCTCTTCTGGGACAGATGGGACCTTTACAAGAAGGACGGGTTGCATCTAAACTGGAGGGGCACAAATATCCTGGCTGCGAGGTTTGCTAGCGTCCCTCGGGAGGGTTTAAACTAGTGTGGCAGGGGGTGGGAAGCAGAGCAGAAGGACAGAAAGTGAAATAAATGAGGGGGAACAAGTAAATAAGGCCAGTAAGACGAAGAGGAAGAGCAGGCAGGGAGATGTTGCGGAGCACAGCGGGACTGGCGGTCTGAAGTACATTTGTTTCAATGCGAGAAGTATAACAGGTAAGGCAGATGAACTTAGAGCTTGGATTAGTACTTGTAAATCTGATGTTGTTGCTATTACAGAGAATTGGTTGAGGGAAGGGCAGGATTGGCAGCTAAATGCTCCAGGCTTTAGAAGCGTTAGGCGGGATATACGGGGTGTAAAAGGGGTGGGTGAGTTGCATTACTGGTTAAGGAGAATATCACAGCTGTACTGCAGGAGGACACCTCGGAGGGGGCATGCTGCGAGGCAATATGGGTGGAGCTCAGGAATAAAAAGGGTACAGTCACGATGTTGGAGGTTTACTACAGGCCTCCCAACAGCCAGTTGAAGGTAGAGGAGCAGATATGTAGACAGATTTTGGAAAGATGTAAAGGTTGAAGTGGTGGGTGATTTTAACTTCCCCAATATTGACTGGGACTCACTTAGTGCTCGGGGCTTGGATGGGGCAGAATTTGTGAGGAGCATCCAGGAGGGCTTCTTGAAACAATACGTAGATAGTCCAACTAGGGATGGGGCCGTACTGGACCTGGTATTGGGGAATGAGCCCGGCCAGGTGGTCGAAGTTTCAGTCGGGGAGCATTTCCGGAACAGTGACCATAATTCCATAAGTTTTAAGGTACTTGTGGATAAGGATAAGAGTAGTCCTCGGGTGAAGGTGCTAAATTGGAGGAAGGCTAATTGTAACAATATTAGGCAGGAACTGAAGAATTTAGATTGGGGGCGGCTGTTTGAGGGTAAATCAACATCTGACATATGGGAGTCTTCAAGCGTCAGTTGATTTGAATCAAGGACCAGGATGTCCCTGTGAAGAAGAGCGATAGGTTTGGCAAGTTTCTGGAACCTTGGATAACGCGGGATATTGTGAGTCTAGTCAAAAAGAAAAAGGAAGCATTTGTAAGGGCTGGAAGGCTAGGAACAGACGAATCGTTTGAGGAATATAAAGACAGTAGGAAAGAACTTAAGCAAGGATTCAGGAGGGCGAAAAGGGTTTATATGAAGTCATTGGCAAACAGGATTAAGGAAAATCCCAAGGCTTTTTATACGTATATAAAGAGCAAGAGGGTAACCAGGGAAAGGGTTGGCCCACTCAAGGACAGAGAAGGGAATTCTACGTATGGAGCCAGAGGAAATGGGCGAGGTACGAAATCAGTACTTTGCATCAGTATTCACCAAGGAGAAGGACTTGCTGGATGATGAGCCTAGGGAAGGGAGTGTAGATAGTCTCAGTCATCTCATTATAAAAAAGGAGGAGGCGTTGGGTGTCTTGCAAAGCATTAAGGTAGATATGTCCCCAGGGCCTGATGGGATCAGGCCCAGAATACTGAGGGAGGCAAGGGAAGAAATTGCTGGGGCCTTGACAGTAATCTTTGCATCCTCATTGGTGGCAGGTGAGGTCCCAGAGAACTGGAGAATAGCCACTGTTGTTCCTTTGTTTAAGAAGGGTAGCAAGGATAATCCAGGAAATTATCGGCCGGTGAGCCTTACGTCAGTGGTAGGGAAATTATTAGAGAGGGTCTTCGGGGCAGGATTTACTCCCATTTGGAAGCTAATGGACGTGTTAGCGAGAGGCAGCATGGTTCTGTGAAGGGGAGGTCGGATCTCACTAATTTGATTGAGTTTTTGAGGAAGTGACGAAGATATTTGATGAAGGAAGGGCATTGGATGTTATCTATATGGACTTCAGTAAAGCCTTTGACAAGATGGCAGACTGATACAAAATGTGAAGTCACATGGGATCAGAGGGGAGCTGGCAAGATGGATACAGATCTGGCTCAGTCATAGAAGACAGAGGGTAGCAGTGGAAGGGTGCTTTTCTGAATGGAGGGATGTGACTAGTGGTGTTCCACAGGGATCAGTGCTGGGACCTTTGCTGTTTGTAGTATATATAAATGATTTGGAGGAAAATGTAGCTGGTCTGATAAGTACGACACAAAGGTTTGTGGAGTTGCGGACAGTGATGAGGATTGTCAGAGGATACAACAGGATATAGATCGGTTGGCGACTTGGGTGGCGAAATGACAGATGGAGTTTAATCCGGAAAAATGTGAGGTAATGCATTTTGGAAGGTCTAATGCAGTTGGGAAGTTTACAGTAAATGGCAGAACGCTTAGGAGTATTGACAGGCAGAGAGATCTGGGCGTACAGATCCACAGGTGGCTGAAAGTGGCAACGCAGGTGGATAAGGTAGTCAAGAAGGCATACGGCATGCTTGCCTTCATCGGTCGCGGCATAGAGTATAAAAATAGGCAAGTCATGCTGCAGCTGTACAGAAATATAGTTAGGCCACACTTACAATATTGCATGCAATTCTGGTCGCCACACTACCAGAAGCACGTGGAGGCTTTGGAGAGGGTACAGAAGAGGTTTACCAGGATGTTGCCTGGTCTGGAGGGTATTAGCTATGAGTGGAGGTTGGATAAACTCGGAATGTTTTCACTGGAACGACGGAGGTGGAGGGGCGACATGATAGAGATTTACAATGTTATGAGCGGCATGGACAGAGTGGATAGTTACAAGCTTTTTCCCAGGGTGGAAGAGTCAGTTTTTGGGGACATAGGTTTAAGGTGAGAGGGGCAAAGTTCAGAGGGGATGTGCGAGGCAAGTTCTTTACGTAGAGGGTGGTGACTGCCTGGAACCTGTTGCCGGGGGAGGTGTTGGAAGCAGTTACCGTAGAGACGTTTAAGAGGCATCTAGACAAATACGTGAATAAGATGGGTATAGAGGAATCCGGACCCCGGAAGTGCAGAAGGTTTTAGTTTAGGCAGGCATCGTGATCGGAGCAGGCTTGGAGGGCTGAATGGCCTGTTCCTGTGCTGTCCTGTTATTTGTTTGTTCTTTGACATTCAGCACTGATAGGGTAATGGAAAATCATATCTGATAATCTTAATCAAGTTAGTTGATGACATAACTGTGAGTGTTGATGAGGATAATGTGTTTTGTCTTATGTATATGGACTTTCAAAAGGCCTGTGATCAAATGACATTTCGTTGACTTGTTATGAAAGATGGAACACATGGATTAATGTGACAGTGATAGTGTGGATAAGACACTGACTCAGTGACAGAAAGCAGAGAGAAGTGGTGAACAGACATTGTTCAGACAGGGGGAGCGGGAGTATACAGTATTGTGTCTCAGGGGTCCGTATTGGAACTAGCGCTGTTCCTGACATACAAATAGATATATGAATGACATAGACCTTTATGTAAAGAAAAACATAATTTCATGTCTTTCAGATGACATGAAACTCATAACTAAGGGTGGCAAACGCACAGACCACAGAATCATCCAACCTCACAGACCTTGTTTTTTAAGAATTATTCCGGATTCATATCCAACCACAATTTATTTCTCATTCTAATTTATTTGTGTGTGGTTCTCGTGTCAGTGTCTGCGTGAATGCAGTATATTTTAATTATTTTATTTAGACTCAATTAGAATTTTGAAATGTAATAAACTTACTTCCAGTTTAATCTCAAGAAAACCTGTCTGATTGGTTCTTTCACGATCACAACAAACAATCACTGAGGTGTTAAGCACGTCCACTGTTAAAAATGAATAAACCTTGTTGTGATCAAATAAACACGAAGACAAATGGGGAGACTGGGACCCATCCTCATCTGTTTTCGACAGACATCTGGAAGTTCCAGTGACCATAACCCAACAACAAACGAGAAATTGGAGTCACAGGGTTACACATCATAGAAACAGTCCCATTGGCCCACCGTGTCCACGCCCGCCATCAGGCCTATCTATTCTAATCCCATTTTCCAGCACTTGGCCCGTAATCTTGTACGGTATGGCGTTTTAAATGCACATCTAAATACATCTTAAACGTTGTTGTGAGGCTTCCTGACCTTCACCCCTTCAGGCATGTGTTCCAGATTCCAACCACCCTCTGGGTGAAAATAATTTTTCCACAAATTTTCTTTATACCTCCTGCCCCTTAATTTCAGTCTTTGCCCCCCTAGTTATTGACACTTCTGATAAGGGAAAAGGTTTCTTCCTATCTCAGTCCTTATAATTTTGTGCACCTCAGTCAGGTCCCCAGTCAGCCATCTCTGCGCTAAGGAAAACAACTCTAGCCTATCCAGTCTCTCTTCATAGCTGAAATTCTCCAGCCCAGGCAACATCCTGGTGAATCTCCTCTGCAGCCTCCCCAGTGCAATCACATCCTTCCTATAGTGTGGTGACCAGATGCGTACACAGTACTCCAGCTGTGCCCTCACTAGCGATTTATACAGCTCCATCATAGCCTCCCTGCTCTTACATTCTATAACTTGGCCAATCAAGGCACGTGTCCCATATGCCTTCCTAACCACCTTATCTCCTTGTACTGCTGCTTTCAGTAATCTATAGACAAGTACACCATGGTCCTTCTGACCCTCTGTACTTCCAGGGGTCCTCCCTTGCATTGTATATTCCCTTGCCCTGCTATTCCTCCCAAAATGCATCATCTCACATTTCTCAGGATTAAATTCCATTTGCCACTGTTTGCCCATCTTAATAGCCCATCTATATCGTCCTGTTATCTCAGGCTTCCCTCCTCACTATTTTCAACACCGTCAATTTTCGTGTCATCTGCGAACTTACTGATCATGCCTCCTATATTCACGTCTAAATCATTGATGCATACTACAAACAGCAAGGGTCCCAGCACCGATCCCGGTGGTACACCACTGGTCACAGGCTTCCACTCGCAAAAACAGCGCTCAACCATCACCCTCTGCCTCTAGCCACTAAGCCAATTTTGGATCCAATTTGCCAAATTACCCTGGATCCCATGGTCTCTTACCTTCTTAACCAATCTCCCATGCGGGACGTTATCAAAAGCCTTACTGAGGTTCATGTAGACTACATGAACTGCTTTATCCTCATTGACACATCTAGTCACCTCCTCGAAAATTCAAGCAAGTTTTTTAGACACGATCTCCCCCTGACAAAGCCATGCTGACTATCCCTGATTAATCTCTGCCTCTCCAAGTGGAGATTAATCCTGTCCTTCAGATTTTTTTCCAATAGTTTCCCAACCACTGATGTTAGACTCACTGGCCAGTAATTACCTGGTATATCCCTGCTACCCTTCTTGAATATGGTACCACATTCGCTATCCACCAGTCCTCTGGTACCCCTCCTTTGGCCAGAGAAGTGGCAAAAACAACTGATCCTGAGAAAACAATTACAAATTTCAAAGCAGTATTATTGTGTTTTCCACTGCTAGAGCACTAACATATCCACATTCGAAGCCAGTACCCTCCGAAGCCAGCGCAAACGAACACGTGAACATACGAATTAAGAGCAGGAGTAGGCCACTCGGCCCCTCAAGCCTGCCTTGCCATTTAATAAGATCATCGCTAATCTGATTTTAACCTCAACTTTAACTTCTCACCTACCTCTGATAACCTGTTACCCCCTTGTTTATCAAAAATCTATCTACCTCTGCTTTAAAATATTTAAAGACTCTGCTTCTACTGCCTTTTGAGGAAGAGAATTCCAAAATCTCACAACCCTCTGACAGAAAGAAATTCTCCTCTTTCCTGTTTTAAATGGGCGACTCCTTATTTTTAAATAGTGACCCCTAGCTCTAGATTCTCTCACAATGGGTAACATCCTTTTCCACATGCACCCTGTCAAGACCCCTCATGATTGTATATGTTCCAGTCAAGTCGCCTCTTACTCTTCTAAACTGCAGCGGATACAATCCTAGCCTGTCCAATCCTTCCTCCTAAGACAATCCACCCAATCCAAGTATTAGTCTCGTCAACCTTTTCTGAACTGCTTACAATGCAGTTACATCATTCCTTAAATAAGGAGACCAGTACTGTACACAGTACTCCAGATGTGCTCTCACCAATGCCCTGTGCAGCTAAAGCATAATCTCCCTACTTTTGTATTCAATTCCCCTCATGATAATCGATAACATTCTATTAGCTTTCCTAATAACGTGCTGTACCTGCATACTAACCTCTTGCGATTCATGCAGTAGAACACCCAGATCCCTCTGCATCTCTGAGCTCTGCAATCTCTCACCATTTAGATAATATGATTCTTTTTTATTCTTCCTGCCAAAATAGACAAGTTCACATTTTTCCACATTGTACTCCATTTGCCAGATCTTTGCCCACTGACTTCACCTATCTATATTCCATTTTTAACCTCCTGATGTCCTCTTCACAACTTACTTTACTGCCTAACTTTGTGTCATCAGCAATTTTAGCAACTATACCTTTGGTCCATTCATCCAAGTCATTTCTATAAATTGTAAAAAGTTGAGGCCCCAACATTGATTCCTGTGTCACACCACTCATTACACCTTGCCAACCAGAAAATGACCCATTTATGCCTACCTTCTGTTTCCTGTGAGCTAGCAATTCTTCTATCCATGCCAATATGTTACCCCCTATACCATGAGCAATAACGTTTGATGTGACACCTTATCAAATGCATTCTTGAACTCTAAGTACAGTACATCCATCTGGTTCCCTTTCTCCACAGCACATGCTACTTCTTCAAAGAAATCGAATAACTTTTGTTAAACATGATTTCCTTTTCAGAAAACCATGTTGACTCTGCCTGATTATCTGATTTTTCTAAGTGTCTGCTATTACGTCTTTAATAATAACGTCTCACATTTTCTGCAAGACAGATATAAAGCTAACTAGCCTGGAGCTTCCTGCTTTCTGTCTCCCTGTCTTTTTGAATAAAGGAGTTCCATTTGCAATAAAGGAGTTACATACAGAGTAAAGTAACTCGGTACAGGTTAACATCCTATCAGTTGAAAAGTTGAGTAACAAATTAAAAGCAAAATACTGCGGATGCTGGAAATCTGAAACAAAAACAAGAAATGCTGGATTCACTCAGCAGGTCTGGCAGCATCTGTGGAAAGTTGAGTAATGTGGCTGGACAGTTAGGGGTTACTCTCCGTCCAAAAGCTCGGAAACCCGAAATCCTAAGACCCGTGTGCAACCATTTCTCACTTGAAGCTGAAGACTCACACAGGGTTAGAATTACTAACAGATAGAGTAATGTCAGCTATGGTAAAACTAGAACAGAACAGACTAGAATTAGAATTCCAGAGAGAGCGAGAAAGAGCAAAGTGATAGGGAAAAAGTAAGAGTGTTCCAGAAGGAGAAGGAAGAAAGGGAGTTGAGGTGGCTCAAACAACTAGAGGAAGACCCAATACGCCCAGTGAAGGCACAGCTAGTGAGGGAGCTACCCCGAGATCAGGACCATGCGCCGAGCTCTTAAAGATCTCCCAGTTCATGAGAAAGTTCAATGAGGAGGATGGCAGAATTTTTTGTCACTTTTGAAAAACTTGCAAAGCAGCTGAAATAGCCCGCAGAGAGAAGGACACTGTTTTTGCAAAATAAATTAACAGGAAAAGGTTTATTCACTGTTTCCAGATGAAAGTTCATCAGATTTATGATGACTAAAAATGCTATCCTGGGTACATACGAGATAGTACCAGAGGTGTACCAGCAGAAATTCTGAACCCTTCGAAATCGGCTTGACTAAACTTACCTCGAGTTTGAAAGAGGTAAGCAGCTTCGGAACATAGGAGCTGGAGTAGGACATTCAGCCCATCGAGCCTGGCCCGCCATTCAATATCATAATGGCTGATCATCCACTTCAATGCCTTTTTCCCACAATATCCCCATATCCTATTATGTCACTGGTATTTAGAAAACTGTCAATCTCCACTTTAAACATACACAATGACTGAGATTCCACAGCCCTCTGGGGTAGAGAATTCCAAAGATCACAACCTTCTGAGTAAAGAAATTTCCCCTCATCTCTGTCCTAACTGGCTTCTCTATTATTTTAAAATTGTATCTGCTGGTTCTAGACTCCCCAACCAGAGGAAACATTTTACCAGCATCTACCCGGTCTAGCCATTTCAGTATTATGTAGGTTTCAATGAGATCATGGTGGGTGCGTGGAATGCACTGCCAGCGGTGGTAGTAGAAGCAGATACATTAGGGGCATTTAAGCGACTCTTGGCTAGGTACATGGGCGATAGTAGAATGAAGCATAGGTAGTTACTTAGATCTTGAGTAGGTTAATGGTTCGGCACAACACCGTGGGTCGAAGGGCCTGTACTGTGCTGTACTGTTCTATGTTCTATGACCTCTCGGTCTTTGAAACATGAGAGAATACAGGCCCAGTTTCCCCACTCTCTCTTCACAGGACAGTCCCGCCATCCCAGGAACAAGTCTGGTGAATCTTCGTTGCACTCCCTCTACGGCAATAATATCCTTCCTAAGGTAAGGGGACCAAAACTGCACACAGCACTCCAGGTGTGGTCAAACCAAGGTTCTATACAATTGAAGCAAGACTTCACTACTCCTGTGCACAAGTCCTCTTGTGATAAAGGCTAACATACCATTAGCCTTCCTAATTGCTTGCTGCACCTGCATGTTAGCTTTCAGTGACTTATTGACAAGGATACCCTGGTCCCTTTGTACATCTACACTTTCCAATCTCTTACCATTTAAGAAATGCTCTGCACATCTGTTCCTCCTACCAAAGTGGATAACCTCACATTTGTCCACTTTATATTGCCTCTGCCATGTTCTTGCCCACTCACTAAGTCTGTCCAAATTCCCTTGAAACCGCTTTGCATCTTCCTCACAGCATGCATTCGCACTTATTTTGGTATCATCTGTGAACTTGGAAATATTACGTTTGTCCTCATATCCAAATCATTGATATATGTTGTGAACAGCTTGGGCCCAAGCATTGATCCATGCAGCACCCCACTAGTCGCAGCTGGCTAACGCAAGAATGCGCTATTTATTCCTACTCTCTGCTTTCTGCCTGTTAACCAATCCTTAATGCATACACATATATTATCCCCTATTCCATGTGCTTTAATTTTGTTAACCGATCTCTTGTGGGATACTTTATCGAAAGCCTTCGGAAAATCCAAGCATACCACGTCCACGGACTCCCCCTTACTAATTCGGTTAGTAACATCCTCAATAAAAACTCCAACAGGTTCGTCAAGAATGATTTCCCATTCATAAATCCATGTTGACTATGCCCAATCAGATCATTATTATCCAAGTGTCCATTTATCACATCCTTTGGAATAGATTCCAGATTTTTGCCAACGACTGATGTAAGGCTAACAGATCCTTAATTTCCGGTTTTCTTTCTCCCTCCCTTCGTTAATAGTGGAGTGACATTTGCTACCTTCCAATCTGCAGGAACCGCTCTGGACTCTATAGAATTTTGAAAGATGATCATCAATGCACCCACTATCTCCATAGTTACCTCTTTCAACACTCTGAGATGCAGGATATCATATCCTGGGGACTTGTCAACCTTCAGCCCCATTAATTTCTCCAATGCAACCTTCTTACTAATACTAATTTCCTTCACGTCCTCATTCTCCCGAGTCCCTTGGATCTCTAATTCTGGGAGATTTCTTGTATCTCCCTCAGTTAGGACAGACACAAGATAATCATTTCGCTTCTCTGCCGTTTCTCTGTTCCCCATTATAAATTCTCCTGACTTTGCCGCAATGGACCCACATTTGTCTTAACCAAACGTTTCCTTTTTATGTATCTATAGAAGATTTTACAGTCTGTTTTTATGTTTTCTTTTGACCAGTAGATATTGACACTCAAGATAGAGCCCACATATGTAGACCTCAGATCGTTCTCGAGGAGTTCAAAAACTCGCTCTCCCTCCCATTAAAACCCACAAAGAGGGGCAAGAGGTTGAAAGAGCCAGGCTGGTTGCTTTGCAGGCTGATGAATTTTCTCTTGTACACAAGGCCTTAACACCAAAGGGAAACACTTCCCTTGTCTCCCCGAAGACCAGAGAATAAAAGGAGGATGATTGGATCCCGGCTAGCCATGGGCTAGAAGGAAAAGCTGGACACACGGGGGCCCATCCTCAAGCCAAATAGGAAGGTACTGAGACCAGGAGTAATGGCCGAAGATCTGTATGTTTCCACTGTAATAAGGCCGCTCACCGTCGAGCTGAATGATGGAAATGACGGGGAAAACCTGTAGGATTAATCAGAGTCCACCAGATCAGTGCTGGAAAACGGGCCCCAATGGAAAGCACGGCAGATCAGACTGTGCCTCTAACTGCGGCAGTCAGACCCAGTAAACCTACCACAGAGAGAGCGGGAAAACTTAACAAAATCACCGAGAGTTACCTGGAATTTGTATCCCAAGGAAAAGTGTCCCTATACCCCTCCAATGACGCAGGCAAGCCCATAGTCATACTGAGGGATACAGGGGCGACCCAATCCCTTTTGCTGGGAAAAGGCATGACCTTCCTCCGAGCGTGCAGTGAATGCTAGAGTGTTAGTGAATGGTATCAGAAGATGGTATATGTCCATACTTTTATATCGGGTGCAGTTGGAGTGTGACCTAGTTTCAGGACCGCTAACCATGGAGATTGTACCTAGTTTACCGGTGGATAGATCGACCTACTCCCAGGTAATAATCTGACAGGGGGAAAGGTGCAGCTTCCCCAGTAGTTCTCGAGAAATAAAAAGAGGTCAGGGAGAAAGAGCAGTTACAGGAGAAGGTCCCTGACGTTCTCCCTGATTGTGTGGTGACTCGGTCAATGGCCAAACAATCCCTTGAACTGACACTGCAGATGGATGACCCGACTGAAAAAAACTGAAGCAGAGGGAGTTGCAGAGTGCTACTATTTAAAGAATGAGGTGCTGATGAGGAAGTGTAGACCTGCTCATCAGACCTGCGGATGAACAGAGGACAGTGGTTCACCAGATAGTGGTGCCGCTGAGGTACCTTAAAGAAATATTAAGAATGGCCCACGAACATCCAATGGCTGGACATGTCGGTGTATGAAAAATCGAAGCCGACATAAGACAGCATTCTGACTGGCCACAACTCCACAAAAATGTGATAGAGTTCTGCAAAACTGGTCAGACATGCCAGGTTGTGGGGAAGCCTCAGTCTGCAGTAAAACCTTCACCCCTAATTCCCATACCAGCTTTTGGGGAACTGTGGGAGCAGTTATGCTGAACTGTTATTTGAGTAAGTAGATTAATATAATCCTAGTGAATATATTTATACACTCATATACAAGTTGAAAGTATAGCCACATATTGTTACAGAATGGAGTATTTACCCAAGGCATTGTGGGACAAATTAGTTAGCTTGCAGCCTTGAGCAAGGTACTGCTTAGCACAGCCAATTAGCCTGACCAAGGAGGGCCCCCATATCAGTGCATAAGACAGCAGTTTTGTGTAACTGCAGACTGCACGAAGCAATCAGGAATGCAAGCTTGATAAAGGTAGAAGGATTCATTGTGAAGACTCAAGGATAGTTGATAAGGGGGTCTGGGAACATCACAAGATGATCAGGGGGCTTGCACGAGCTGATCACGTAACCACATGATGCCTAATGAGTAATCTAATTGGTAATATGTATAATGTATGTAATCAATAACCGTTATGATTGGATTATGTCCAGCTGGGATGGAATGAGTAATTGTATATCCGTTGTGGATTTCCTTTGTTCAATGGAGTGGCACTGGACAGCCTTTAGGTAAGGTGTGCGCCCCATGATATCATGCAATAAAGTGTTTATTCTCAAAGTCTGAGTCCGGAGAATTTGTTCAATAATTTTGGCATAATCTGTATTTCTCCAACAGGAACCATTCAGCAGAGTGTTGGTGGATTGTGTGGGACACCTACTGAAAACAATAGAGGGATTACCAGTATCTTCTCACCATTATGGATGTGGTGACCCGATTCCCAGAGATCATTCTCCGGAAGAACTATCTCTGCCAAGGTAGTAGTGGAGGGGCTAACCCAATTCTATACCCGATATGGGCTGCCTGCTGAGATCCAGATGGACCAGGGCAAACATTTTATGTCTACTCCTTTTGAAAAGGTCATGGGTAATCTGGACATAACCCAGCTAAAGTCCAAGGCTTACCAACCACAGTCACAAGGGGCTCTGGAGCGGTACCACCAGACCCTAAAAACAATGATCAGGCCATACTGCTATGAGAAACCCCATGACTGGGACATAGGGCTGGGATTTCTCCTGTTGCCTATCAGGGACTTAACCAATGATTCCACTGGCTTTAGTCTCTTTGAATTAGTTTTTGGACACGAGGTGAGAGTTCCTATTAAATTAATCAAGGAGAAGTTTTGGGGACAGAGGAATGAGGCTTCCGTGTTAGACTACATTTCCATGCTCTGGGAGTGGCTCACGGGAGCCTGTGTAGTGCCGCAGGAACAACTAAAGATCTCCCAAGCAGCTGTGAAAATGTAAACATAAAGAAATGCCAAGGTTAGAACATTTCAGGACAGAGACCATGTATTGTTACTACTCCCAATGCAGGGAGAACCCCTGAAATCCCGGTTCAGTGGTCCATATCGAGTGGCAAAAGGAATAGCGGGTAAATTATTTAATTGACACCACAGACCAAAGGAAAAAAAAGTAAAGGCTGTGGAGGGGACAGACAACTGCAGATCTGTCAGACAGTCAGGAGGGAAGGATTGAAAAGAATCGTGAGGACACGTTAGAGGAGGGCCAGGAGGAATACCAACTGGAATTTCCTATTCTCCGATTAGTGAACCCTGAAATGTTAGATAAATAAATCCCCACACTCTCCTCCTTAAATACAGATCCAAGAGGCACCCTAAAAAGGCTGCGAACAGCATTTACATAAACATGCAAGGACAAGGAAAGTTCCCAAAAATGCATGCCAATGGTGAGTGAGATGCCTTACTTAGTCGAAGTGCCGCAGGAGAATGCAGTGAAAGCTGGACAGACATCTGCGAGCACTAATATCCCAGAGGATAAAGGGCAGATTAGAAAAAAAGATCCTCCCCATAGTAAAGGGAAAAGTGAAGGGAAAATACCCTCAAGTAACCAGCACTTGTGTACCTCACCAGAAAGCTAAAAGTAAGGTCAGTGTGGATCTACCCACTGAAGAACCCAATGATCAGGTCCCAAACCCAAATCTAATCAAACACAACAATTTCAAAGCAGAACTCAGCAAGAACAAAGGCCCAGAGGAAATCTCAGCCACCTCACTGGGGTTAAAGAAACAAGTTATTACTCACTGTCGGTTTAGGGAGAAAGATTATCAAGGTGCAGGAACCTGAATGGTTAAAGCTTCATTGCAGGAGAGAGAAAAAAATATATAGTAGCTGTTGATGCATTGTCCAGGGTCGAACCCGACACATAACCATCCCAGAAAAAAAACCTCCAACACAATTAAATCAGCACAACTGTAACAGAAAATCTCAGCTGCAGTAATTCTAAGGTTAATGTGTGAATTTGAGAAGTTATTATTGGGAATAAATGTGTGTTTCCGTCTATTTCTTCCCACAATTCTGCAATGAAATGCTCCTATTATCACATTTGCAGTGTCAAGATAACACAATATGCCAAATGGTGAATTTTAATTCATAGATTGAATATTTAATGGAAAAATCCGACAGTTAAACTCGAAAAAACAGGCAGCCAAGATGGCCACCGCAATTGGCATCTGAAATACTTTTTCACATTCCAAGGCCTACAACAGGAGACACGTCTGATGAGCCTGGACCCAAATCACAGGCTTGTTCTAGAGATTGAATGACCTAAGCTTACAATCATTGACATGGCATACAAGGCCACCCTGACACACTGACTTTGAAAGAGCAAACTCCTCCAAGTGTAAATACTGGTATCCTGAACCCTGCGGAGATAGAAGTTTCCAACCTTGAATCTCATTATAAGGGTCTAGAGAATACAGTGAGGCAGTCATGAGACCTTCTGCCCATCTCTGTGAAAGCTGTTAGTTTCTGCTGGACAAAGACAGACAAGCCAGTGGTTCAAATTGTGCAGAAGCAGAAGGGTTGTGTCCCTTCTCTATCTTCAGATAACATCACAAGTTTGAAAACCACATCCGACTGTGGTCCCTCCAGGTCTATAGATTACTACAGACAGAGACATCAGGGAAAGGAAGACACCTACAAGTCTGCCTCCAAGAAATCTCTGAGCCATGTGGGCCAGCCACAAAGGACACTTCCAATAGCCAAAGACTTCAAGAATACAACTTCAGCCAGAAGACCTCCGAATCGTCCAACCTCACAGAATGGGTATTTTATTTTTATATTTATTCTGGACTCCAATTCAACCATAAATTTACTTCTCACTCTGTAATCTATTTCTGTGTGATTCTCGTGTGGATGTGTTTTATATTGTTAAGTATAATAAACTCACCTCTTTCGTGTTTCAACTTTCTAAACTCCTCTCAACTTTCTGTAGTATTGAGTTCTCAGTGTCGGATATATGCTTCCCTTTTCTGTCTTACCTTACCATATAGGATCCTTGACATCCATGTGATTCTGGATTTGGCCGCCTCACTCTTTTCCTTTGTGGGAACATGTTTACCCTGAACCTCTTGAATCTCCACTTTGAATGCCTCCCAGTGCTCTGAGACTGAGTTACCTTCAGTTCGCTGTTTCCAGTCCACTTTCGCTCCTCGGTTTAGTAAAATTGGCCTTGCCCCAATTGAGAACTCTAAATCCTATTCTATGTCTGTACGTTTCCATAGTTATGTTATAACTGTTTGAATTATGATCACTCCCACCAAAATGCTCTCCCCTGACACTCCATCCACCTGCCCATCGTCATTTCCTAAAACAAAATCTAAAACTGCACACTCTCCTGTTGGACTTTCTGCATGCTGGACAAAAATGTTGTCCTGAATGCACCTCAAGAATTCTGCTCCCTCAATTCTTTTCATACTAAAACTATCCTCGTTAACATCGGGGTGATTAAAATACTCTACTATTACTGCCCTGTTGTTCTTGCACTTCTCAGAGACTTGCCTACTTATCTGCTCCTCTATCAACCTCTGACTATTTGGCTGTCGAGATCACTCTCCCTGCAGTGAGATTGCCCCTTTTTGGTTCCTTAGCTCAATCGATATGGCCTCACTTGATGAACCTTCCAACATATCATCCCTCCTCACAGCTGCAAAAGATTCCTTGACCAGAATTGCCAATCCCCTCCTTTCTTAACCCCCTCCCTATTGCGTCTGAAAACCCGGTAACCAGGAACGTTGAGCTGCCATTCCTGTCCCTCCTTAAGCCAAGTTTCTGTAACAACTATGATATCATACTGCCACATGTCTATCTTTGCACTCAGCTCATCTGCTTTATTTGCGGCACTCCATACATTGAAATAGATACCCTTGAACACTGCCAAACCATTTTTTCATTTTCTCACCCTCATTTCCTCTGTCTTCTAGACTCATCCATTAATTTGCCACCTTCCATTTTCATTTCTGATTTTGTCCCAGTTGAGTCTACCCTCAGGTCCCCATTCCCCCTGCTAAACTAGTTTAAACCCTCCCCAACAGTGCGAGCAAAACATTCCGCAAGGAACCCAGTCCTGGCTCTGTTCACGTGCAACCCGTCCGGCCTGTAAAGGTCCTGTCTCCCCCAGAGCCGGTCCCAGTGTCCCAGGAATATGAATCTCTCCCTCCTGCACCATCTTTCCAGCCACACATTCTTCTGTCTTATCTTTCTATTTCTATACTCAGTTGCACCTGGCACTGGGAGTAATCTGGAGCATTCTACATTTTGACTATGTTTGATGTCCTGCTTGCTAATTTCTTCCCTAGCTCCCTAAATTCTGACTGCAAGACCACATCCCTCTTTCTACCTCTGTAGTTGGTTCCTATGTGGACCACGACTTCTGTCTGTTTCCCTCCTCCTTCAAGAGGCTCTGCAGTCGCTGAGTGAGATCCTTGACCCTGGTACCAGGGAGGCAGCACACCATCCTGGATTCACGTCTGTGGCCACAGAAACGCCTGTCTGTTGCCCTGACTATTGACTCACCTATCACTATGGCTCTTCCAGTCATCCCTGTATCCCGCTCTGCAGCTGAGCCACCCGTGGTGCCATGGACTTGCTGTGGCTGCTCTCCCCAGGAGAATCATCACTTCCCTCAGTATTCAGAACTGAATACCTGTTGGAGACTGAGATGCACTCAGGGGTCTTCGGCACGACCTGCCTGATACTTTTTGAATGCCTGCTGATCACGCATTCCCTCTCTCCCTGCATGCTCTTCAACAGTGTGGTGAGCACATCTATGAACATGCTAAAGCTGAATAAACTGGTATATGAGAAGGAAGGATGTGCAGTGTTACAGGAAGAAAACAGGGAATGGGATTAGGTGAATTGCTCATTCAGAGAGGCGGTGCAGACAGGAAGGGCTGAATAGTTCCTTCTGTGATGTAATAACACTGTGATGGGGCATCTCAGATGGTTGTAATGGTGGAGAATGGGGGATCCATGGAGGGAAAGAGAAGTTGTCCTATGGGAACCGAAATCTTAGCAGGGACTCTCCGACCACCTGTCCGGCTGGAAGGCATCCAGGAAATATCCTCCCTGCCTCCTCCTCCTGAGGTAGCCTCCGGATTCCTGGTGCCAATGCATGTGTCCTCATGATGGTGATGATATGAAGGGTGCAGTAGAACACCATGAACTTGGACACCTGCTCCAGTGAGTACTGGAGGGATCCCCCTGAGCGGTTCAGACATTGGAAGCATTGCTTCATCACACCGATGGTCTGTTCCACCATGTTCCTGGTGATTCTATTGCTCACATTATACCCATGTTAATTGTGTGAGGTTGGTTGGTGGCGGGATGTGTTTTGGGGGTGTAGAAACATGAGCTGTGTCTAGAGGGGTTTCCTTTGCCTCCGAGAAGCCACATTCTGGTTCTGCAAGGAGCCCCAGAGTATTGGGACCGGCTGACTGATTCAGAATGAAGGTAGCCTTGCTGCTGCCAGGATAGTGGACATTCACCAACATGATTTACTGGGCATGCTCACACACACATTCATGGAGTGAGAGTTCTTTCAGTTCCTGTACCTCTCCCCCTTGACATGGGGGCCCCGCGCAGACACCTACACCATCAGGAATCCCACTCTCCTGACAAAGCCACGGGATCTCTCATCCTGCTTCTCCCTGCTGAGGGAGAAAATGATGACACAGATGTTCACCCTTACCTCCCAGAATTATCAATGTACAACACACAGGCCTAGCATCTACTGGTCAGTTAGTTTAACATCAGTGTTGAGTAATGTTTTCGAAACAATAATCAGGGGAAAAATCAACACACACTTGGCGAGGTTTGAGTTATTTAAGGATTATCAGCACAGATTTTTAAAAGGCAGATCTTGCTTGACTGAACTAATTGAATTTATTTCGATGATCTGAGAAGGTTGATGAAGGGAATGTGTTGGATGTTGTATGCATGGATTTTATGAAATTATTTGATGAACAACCACAGACAAGCTTGGTTAACAAAATTGAAGCACAGAAATAGCATCGAATAGGATCAAAAATTGTCCAAATGACAGAGAAAAGAGAAATGTGTTAAATGGTTGTTTTTCAGACTGGAGCATGGTAGACAGTGATGTTCCCCAATGGTCAGTGCGAGGAACACTGTGCTTTTTTTTTGCTACATATAAATGACATGGATTTTGGAATAATGAGTAGAATTTACATTTTTTCTGATGATTGCAATCTTGTAGGTGTGGTAAACAGGGAGGATGTCACAAACCACCTGCAACATGATATAGATAGGTTAGCAGAATGGAAAGAGAATTTAATAAATAGGAGTGTGAGATGATCCATTTTGTCAGAAGGAATAGGAAGGCAATATAGACTTAATGACACAGTTCTAAAGACTGTGCCGAAACAGAGGGACCTGGGGCTCCATATGCATTGATTTTTGAAGGTGCCAGGACATATTAGGAGGGTGTTTAGCAAATCATATCAGATCTTGGGCTTCATCATTAGAGGCAAAGATACAAAATAAGGAAAGTTATGCAGAAACTTCATAAAGCTTTGGTTAGACGCCAACTAGAGAACTGTGTCCAGTTCCGGTCACCACACTGGAGGAAGGATGTGAAAGTCCCTGAGAGGGTGCAGAAGAGATTTACCAGAATGATTCCAGGGATTGGAGTTTAGTTACAAAGTGAGTTTGGAGAAGATGGAGTTGTTCTCCCTGGTGCAAAGGAGATTGAGAGAGATTTGATAGAGGTGTACAAGATTATGATAGACTTAGATAAGATAGACAAGGAAAAACTATTCCCATTAACTGATGAAACACGGACTAGGGGACACAGATGGAAGGTTTTGGGTAAGAGATGCAGGGGGAATATGAGGAAGAACCTTTTTACACAGTGGATGGTAATGAGCTGGAACTCACTGCCCATGAGGGTGGTGGAAGCCAAGACAATCAATGATTACAAAAGGAAACTGGATGGACACCTGAAGGAAATGAACTTGCAGGGATACGGGGATTGAGCGGGGGAGTGGGACTGACTGGATTGTTCAACAGAGAGCTGGCATGGAGGAGCCGCATGGCCTCCTTCTGTCTTGTAAATGTCTCTATCACTCTCTGTGACTCAATGTTGGATATGTCTACTGCTCTAGCCAGGAACGATCCAGATACACAGAAGGTCAATGAATCTGTGACCTTAACTGCCACTGACAGCTCCGTCCTCACCCTGGTGTGAGGCTCCAGGTTGTGTTACAGGAAGTAACAGTGCTCTGTGACCACCTCCTTATTGAATCAGAGTCACCTCCTGGTTTAGGTGTAGGTAGGAAAAGTGCTCTTAGAAAACCCGGGGTGGGTAGGGCCCCCTCTCCTCTCTATTTACAGAGTTTCCCCGCTCTGCTGCCTCTGCTCCATTTGTTGGTCATGTTACAGACCCAGAGACACTGTACCTACAGTCCCCATACCTCGTCCAGAGTTGGGTCACCAAATCCTCTGTCCTCCCTGTATGTCTGCAGCAGTTCACAACACAACCTCCAGAAAACCATCCACAGCACCTCCACTAACTTTACAAAAGCAAAAGTAAGTCAAAAGCCCCTCACCTGTATGTTGGATGCTGGTCCTTTTAAATAACACTGGAGGGGTTCCTCGTGCTGCTGAATGAATCTTCAGCTGAGAGTGACTACCACAGTCAGTCAGTGAACATGCACAGACCAAGTTTCAAAGAAGTACATCAAAGCTGCTGCTATGGTACATTGACATCACATTCAAATCCACCCTCAAAGGAACAACACATGCAAGGTACAATTGAGCGAGAGCCCTGCGCAGTTTGGGACACTGTGCAGGCCACTGTAGAAGTGGCCGGCTGTGAAGACCACGCTGACAGCACAAAGATGATGCGACTGGGCTGGAGACCCTCCCAGCGTGGGACATTGTGCAGACTGCACCGGAAGTGACCAGCTGTGTGATTCACATCTCTTTATGGATCCCAATTCTGTACCGTCAGCAGCAGTCATGATGCAGAGTCTAAAATCGTGGCTCGGGACACATACAGAGTGAAATAAATTGACTTTAAAAGGAGAACTGAAAAAAGATTGAAGTCAAAAGAGTTGCAGGAATATGTGAAATGGACAGGGGAAAGTGAATAAATGGAGGGGTGGGCCATGGAGCGATTCAAACACAAGAATGAGAATATTAAAATTAAGGTGTTGCCAGACTGGGAGCCAATGTAGATGAGTGAGCACAGCGGTGATGGGTGATCGGGATTTGGAGTGAGTTAGGATACAGGCAGCAGAGTTCTAGATGGGCTGTGGTTTATGGAGGTTTATAACTGGGAGGGTGACCAAGATGGAATTGGAATAGTCAAGTGTGGATTTAACCGTGACACGGATGAGGGTTTATGCAGCAGATGGGCTGAGGCAGAAATAGAGATGGGTGATTTCACAGAGGTGGTAGTAGGCACACTTGGTTTTGGAGAGAATATGGAGATGAACTCAGCTCAGGCTTAAAAGTAACGCAGAAGTTGTAAACAGTCTGGTTCAAGCTCAGATATTGGGCAGGGTGGAGTATGTGCTTCCCAGATAGGGGATGGAGTTTGAGATGGAGACCAATGACACTGGCTTCAGTCTTCCCAAAATTTACATTACAGAACAGTATTTCAGTGAAACAGGGTTTACAGATCTCCTAGCCTGAAACAGAGACAGCAGCAGTAGCAGAGAGAGTAAATGACAAGAACTGTAATACAGTTGACAATGGTTTATAGAGCTAATAGCTGAAGATATTCACCAGGCAGACAACAGCAGCAAGAAGTGCATAGTAAATTACAGGAGCAGTAATGCAATTAAACATGGTTTAAAGAATTAATAGTTGGATAGAGAGACTTACCAGGGACACCAATAATAGCCAGAATGGGATAGTAAATGTATTGAATAATCCTCAATGTGAAATAGATACGATCGTTTACTGAGTACCAATTATAATATGTAGAAAGATAGTAAAGATCCGAGGATAGACTCCTGTCCATTGTTGTAACATTCCAATCTATTGTTCTCAGATTCTGACCCATTGTTGTAACATTCCAGACTTTTGTTCTCAGATTCTGACCTATCCTCTCTCTATCTCTCTGGAGCAGCTGGTGCTGATGCTCCCACTGACACTATGGAATAACACATTGAAAGAAGCCCCTTATTAATAGAAGATGGAAAACACAATTAGGGTCCATGGAGACTGACATTAATTACAGTCACGGAACAAACAGATTCAGTTAACCCTTTTCAATCCAACATTTTTTGTACCACAATAAATTTGAACATTTACCCAGTCTGGATGGAATGTATGAGGTTCGCTGAGGGAGGGAATGGTGGAAATAGCCGAGGCACTGGCCAGAATCTTCCAATCCCCCTTGGATATGGGCGTGATGACAGATTTCCACAGGCTTACACCTCTCTGGGTGAAGAAACTTCTCCTCATCTCAGTACTGAAAGTTTTACCCCGTATCCTTAGACTATGACCCCTGGCTCTGGACTCCCCCAACATCAGGAACATCCTTCCTGCATCTACCCTGACAAGTCATGTTAGAATGTTATAGGTTTCGATGAGATCCCTCATCACTCTTCTGAATTCCAGTGAATATAGTCCTAACCGACTCAATCACTCCTTATACGTCAGTCCCGCCATCCCAGGAATCAGTCTGGTAAAACTCTACTGTACTCCCTCTATAGCAAGAACATCCTTCCTCCGATAAGGAGACCAAAACTACACACAATATTACAAGTGCGGCCTCACCAACGCCCTGTATAATTGCAGCAAAACATCCCTGCTCCTGTACTCGAATCCTCTCGCTATAAAGGTCAACATAACATTTGCCTTTTTCTACCGAATGTTGCATCTGCATGCTTACCTTCAGTGACTGGTGTACGAGAACACCCAGGTGTCGCTGCATATTCCCCTCTCTCAGTTAAATGGTCAGCCATTTAATTGTTTTCCATAATAAATGTCCCTGTTTCTGACTGTAACGGACCAACATTTGTCTTCACCAATCTTTTGCGCTTCACATACCTATAGATTCGTTTACAGTCAGTTTTTATGTTCCCTGCAAGCTTACTCTCGAGCTCCATTTTCCACTTGTCAATCAATCCCTTGGTGCTCCTTTGCTGAGTTTTAAAATGCTCCCAATCCTCAGGTCTGTTGTTTTTTTCTGGGAAATTTATTTGCCTCTTCCTTGGATCTAATGCTATCTCTAATTTTCCTTGTAAGCCATGATTTGGCTGCCTTTTCCGTTTTACTTTTGCGCCAGACAGGAGTAAACAATTGTGGCAGTTCATCCATGTGCTCTTTGAATGTTTGCCATTGCCTTTCCACCGTCATCTCTTTAAGTTGTCAATGTATGATCGACAACTCATGCCTCATACCTTCGAAGCTTACTTTATTAAGATTCACGACTCTAGTCTCAGAATCAATTAGGTCACTCTCCATTGCGATGAAGAATTCTATCATATTATGCTCGCTCATCCCAGAGGGATCTCGTACAACGAGATTGTCAATTATTCCTCTCTCATTATACAATAACCAGTCTAGGATAGCCTGTTCTCCAGTTGGTTCCTCAAAGAATTGGTCCTGAAAACCATCCCGTATACTCTCCAGGAATTCCTCCACAATGTATTGTGACCAATTTGATTTGCCCAATCTATATGCAGATTCAAGAAACCCATAATTACAGATGTTCCTTTATCGCATGCGTCTCTAATTTCCTGTTCAATGCCATTCTCAAATTCAGCACTACAGTTTGGGGGTCTATATACAACCCCCACTAACGTTGTTTCTCAGGTTGTTTTTCTTCAGGTTTGCACTTGCTGATGTTCTATATTCAGTATATTCACACCTAATCTGTACTAATGCTTTGTCTTTCAAAACACCATTAACATATTGTTTGCCTTTGCTCTGTGACCTTTTGGTCAGCTATGTGGCCTGGTCCAATCTGCACCTTCTCCTTTGTTATCTCTTGCCCAACCCCCACCTCACTTGTTTATAATCTGTGACTTTTCTAATATTTGTCAGTTCCGAAGAAGGGTCACTGACCCGAAACGTTAACTCTGCTTCTCTTTCTACAGATGCTGCCAGACCTGCTGAGTGAATCCAGCATTTCTTGTTTTTGTTTCAGATTTACAGCATCCGCAGTATTTTGCTTTTACCCCACTAACGTTTTCTGCCCCTGAGTGTTTCTCAGCTCAACCCATACAGATTCTATAACATCAGAGCTAATATCCTGCCTCACTATTGCGTTCATTTACTCTTTTATCAGCAAAGCAACTCCACGGGGGTTGGAGATAAGCCATTTTAGTGATGGTGTGAATATTTGGTAGGAAGCTCATCTCAATACATCTCAGGGTTAACTATGTAACTAAGTCTGTGAACAGTTTGGCTTCGTCTCAAACATTTACAAAGGAGAGGGATGGAGTGTGTAACAAGGAAATGTTTGGAGCAGAGACAGAAAACAATGGCTTCAATCTTCTCAATATTTAATTGACATTGCAGATGTGTGAGGTAATACATTTTGAAATGATGAATGAGGAGAGACAATACAAGTTAAATGGTACAACTATAAAGGTGGCGAAATAACAGAGACACCTGGGGTGTTTGTGTACAAATCTTTGAAGGTGGCAGGAAAGGTTAACTAAACAGTTAATAAATATATGGGATCCTAGGGTTTCTAAATAGAGGCAAAAAGAACAAAAGCAAAGACATTATGTGAAACATATATAAAATACTAGTTCAGCTTCACCTGGAGTCTTGTGTCGAATACTGGGAACCACACTTTAGGAAGGACATGAAGCCTTCGGAGAGGGTACAGAACTGTTTTGCTAGAATTTGTCAGGGTATGAGGGATTACAGTTATGTAGCTGGGGTTGTTCTGCTTAGAGCAGAGAACTTTCAGAGGAGATTTGATTGAGGTGTTTAACATTCGGAAGGATTTAGATAAATTAAATAAAGAGAAACTATTTCCAATGTCCAAGAGACACAGATTTAAGGCGATTGGTAAAAGAAGCAGACATGAGGATTTTTGTTTCTGAGTGGTTTGGATTTGGACTGCACTGTCTGATAGGCTGATGGATACAGATTCAATAGTAGATCCCTAATGGGAATTGGATAAATATCTGAAGGAGAAAAAAAATGCAAGGATATAGTGAAAGAGCCAGGGAGTGGGACTCACTGGATTGCTCTTTGAAAGGGCCAGCATAGACTTGATGGGCCGAATGACCTCATTCTGTATGTGCTATTATATGAATCTATGATGGTTCCCACCTGGACTTTCACAATATTCCTATTCTTTCACAAGGAATTCGATAAAGTACCACATAAAAGCCATGTTACCGAATTAGAAACACATGGGATAAAAGGACCAATGTCAGCTGTGGCTCAGTTTGTAGCTCTCTCCCCTTTCAGTCACAAGCTTCCAGGATCAAGTGTCACTGCAGGACTTGATCACAAGAATCAATGCTGACATTGCAGTGCAGTACTGAGGGTATGTTGCACGGTCAGAGGTGCAGTCTAGTGAATGAAACTTTAAACCAAGTTGCAGTCTGTCCTCTCAGGTGGATGTTAAAGATCCCATCGCACTATGTAGAAGCAGAGCAGGGGAATTATTCCCGGTGTCCTGGTCAAAATGTTTCCTTCAATCAACATCACAAAAACAGATCTGATCATTATCACATTGCTGCTTGTGGGATCTTGCTGTGCAGAAATTGTGTGCCTGTTTCCTACATTACAAGAGTGACTTCGCTTTAAGAAGTATTCATTGGTTGTAAATCACTTTGGAACATGCAGTGGTCACGAAAGGCGTTTCATAAATGGAAGTCTGTTGTTTTGTTTTCAATGTCAGCATGCGGGAAATTAGCTCAGTGACAGAAAGTAGAGAATAGTGGAGAATGGTTGTTGTTCGGTCTGGAGGGAAGTAGTCAATGGGGTTCCCCAGGGTCACTGTTGCTGTATGTTAATGCAATGGGCTTGTGTACAGAGGTGATAATGTCATATATTTCAGATGGCAGGAAAGGCAGAAATGTTAATAAGCAATGAGAAGGATAGTAACACACTTCAGGAGGACAGAGACTGAATGGTGAAATTTGCAGGCGGATGGCAAATATTAGTTAACACAGTGAAGTGTGAAGTGAGACATTTGGGTAGGAAGTGTAAGGGAAGGCAATAGAAACAAATTGGTATTGTTTAAATGAGGAGACAGGAACAGAGAGTCTTGCTGTGTATTCAGACAGATCTTTGAAGGTCGCACGAAAAGTTGACAAGTTTATGCCTGATATAACAGACATCAGGTAGAAAACACTATTGAGAAGCAGGCTGAATATTGAAGGTCCGGAGGGGAAGTGAAAAAGCAAAAAAGGGAAGCAAAGAGTGAGCATGAAAAGAGGCGATCATTGAAGGAAATCCGAAAGTTAGGCACCCAAATAGTAAAAGGGTAGTAAAAGAAACAATGGGGCCGACTCAGGACCAAAAAGGGGATTTGCACATGGAGGCAGTGGATATAGCTGAGGTAATAAATGAATAATTTCCACCTGTCTTTACCAAGGAAGAAGATATGGAATCCTTTCCTTTATTAGCTGAGGTATAGAATATACGAGCAGGGAGGTTATGCTAGAATTGTATAACTCATTGGTGAGGACACAACTTGAGTACTGTGTGCAGTTCTGGTCAGCTCATTACAGAAGGGATGTAATTGTACCAGAGTGGGGACACAGGAGATTTACGAGGATGTTGCCAGGACTGGAAAAATGCAGCTCTGAGGAAAGATTGGACAGGCTGCGGTTGTTCTCCTTGGAATAGAGAAGGCTGAGGGGAAATCTGATTGAAATGTACAAAACCCGGAGGGGCCTGGATAGAGTGGAGGTGATGTGTCTATTCACCTCAGCAAAGAGGTCAGTGACGAGGGGGCATGGAATTAAAGTGATTGGTAGAAAGATTAAAAGGGAGCTGCGGATTTTTATTTTTCACCCAGCGGGTGGTGGAGTCTGGAACTCACTTTCTGAAAGGGTAGTTGAGGCAGAAACCCACAACTCATTCAAAAGGTGTCTGGATGTGCACCTCAAGTGCTGTAATCTATCAAATGCTGGAAGGTAGGATCAGAATGGATGGATCGTTTTTTGGACAGCATAGACACGATGGGCCAAGTGGCCTCTCTCTGTGCCGTAAAATTTCTATGATTCTAAGATGCAACCCAGACAATGTTGAAAGAGGAGGTAAGTCAGACACTAGTGGGGTTTAAAATTGATAAAGAGGAAGTATTAGATAGGCTGTCTGGACTTAAATTGAATAAAGCACCAGGACCAGATGAGATGTATCCAAGGATAATGAGGGAAGTAAGGGTGGAAATCGCAGAGGCACTGGACATAAATTTTCAGTCTTTCTTAGACTTGGGGTGATGCCAGAGGACTGGAGAATTGCAAACGTTACACCCTTGTTCAAAAAAGGCTGTAAATGTAAGGCCAGCAACTACAGGCCTGTCAGTTAAACTTCGGTGGTGGGAAAACGTCTAGAAAGAAATAATCTTGGACAAAGCTAATAGTCACATGGACAAATGCGAGTTAATTAAACAAGCCAGCATGGATTTCTTGAGAGAACATCATGTTTAACTAATTTGCTGGAGATGTTTGAGTTGGTATCAGAGAGAGTTGATGAGGGCAATTCTGTTGATGTGGTGTACATTGATTTTCATATAACGGTCTATTCAGTTTCAAATGAACCTGCCTCCACCATTCTCAAGCAGTGCATTCCAGACATCTAACTATTCCCTGCATGCAAAAACCTTTTGATACAATGCCACGCAACAGACCTGTGAGCAAACCTGCAGCACATGGAATAAAAGGGACGGTAGCAACATGGATACGATATTAGTTGAGTGACAGGAAACAAAGAGTAGTGGTTAATGGATGTTTTACAGGCTGGAGGAAGGTTTGCATTGGAGTCCCCCAGACATCAGTGTTGGGATCCTTGCTTTTCCTGATATATATTAAGGACCTAAACCTGGGTGTACAGGGCACAATTTCAACGTTTGCAGCTGACACGAAAGTTGTAAGCATTGTGAACTGTGAGGAGGATAGTGTAGAACTTCAAAAGGACACACACAAGTTGGTGGAATGGGCAGACAGGTGGCAGATGTAGTTCAATACAGAGAAATGTGAAGTGATTCATGTTGATAGGAAGAACACGGGGAGACAATATACAATAAAGGGTACAATTCTATAGGGTGTGCAGGAGCAGAGGGACCTGTGTGTATCTGTGCAGAAGTCATTGAAGGCGGCAGGACAGGTTGAGAAAGTGTTTAATAAAGCATGCAGTATCCTGGGCTTTATTAATAGGGGCAAAGAGTACAAGAGCAAGGAAGTTATGTTGAACTTATATAAGACACTATTTCAGCCTCAGCTGTGACATTGCGTCCAGTTCTGGGTGCCACACTTTAGGAAAGACGTGAGGGCATTGTAGAGAGTACAGAAAATATTCACGTGAATGATTCCCGGGATGAGGATTTTCAGTTGTGAAGATAGGCTGGAGAAGTTAGGACTGTTTTCCTCGGAGAAGGCTGAGAGGTGCTTTCGTAGAGGTTCCAAAAATAATGAGGTGTCTGGATAGAGTAGATAGAGAGAAACAGTTCCCACTCGTGAAAGGATCGAGAACGAAAGGGCACAGATTTAAAGTCATGTGTAAAAGAAGCAAAGACGACCTGAGGAAAATATTTTTTTCACACAGTGAGTGGTTAGAGTCTGGAATGCACTGCCTGAGAGTGTGGTGGAGGCAGGTTGAATTGAAGCTGAACAGACTGTTACATGAGAAGAAAGAATGTGCAGGGTTACAGGGAGAATGCAGGGAACGGCGTTAGGTGAATTGTTCATTCGGAGAGCCTGTGCAGACACGAAATGCTGAATCGGTTGGGGATGGAAAGAAAATGGACATGAGCTCAGCTCAGGTTTGAATATAAGCGGGCAGAACAGGCTCCTCCTCCCTCTATGCAGAGCTTCCCCTTTCTGCAGCCTCTGCTCCATTTGTTGATCACGTTACAGATCAAGGGACATTGTAACTACAGTCAAGAACAAAGAACTAAGAACAGGACAGCACAGGAACAGGCCATTCGGCCCTCCAAGCCAGCGCCGATCTTGATGCCTGCTTAAACTAACAACTTCTGCACTTACGGGGCCCATATCCCTCTATTCCCTTCCTATTCATGTATTTGTCAAGATGTCTCTTAAACGTCGCTATGCTATCTGATTCCACCACCTCCCCCAGCAGCAAGTTCCAGGCACTCACCACCCTCTGTGTCAAAAACCTGCCTCGCACATCCCCTCTAAACTATGCCCCTCTCACCTTAAACCTATGTCCCCGAGTAACTGACTCTTCCACACTGGGAAAAAGCTTCTGACTATCCACTCTGTCCATGCCCCTCATAACTTTGTAAACATCTATCATGTCGCCCCTCCACCTCCGTCGTTCCAGTGAAAACAATCCGAGTTTATCCAACCTCTCCTCATAGCTAATGCCCTCCAGACCAGGCAACATCCTGGTAAATCTCCTCTGTACCTCTCCAAAGCCTCCACATCCTTCTGGTAGTGTGGCGACCAGAATTGCACACAATATTCCAAGTGTGGCCTAACTAAGGTTTTGTACAGCTGCAACATGACTTGGCAATTTTTATGCTCTGTGCCTCGACCGTTGAAGGCAAGTGACCTGTGGACCTGTACGCCCAGATCCCTCTGCCTATGAATACTCCTCAGGGTTCTGCCATTTACTGTATACCTCCCACCTGCATTAGACCTTCCAAAATGCATTACCTCACATTTTTCCTGATTAAACTCCATCTGCCATTTCTCCGCCCAAGTCTCCAACTGATCTATATCCTGCTGTATTCTCTGACAATCCTCATCATTATCCGCAACTCCACCAACCTTTGTGTCTTTCGCAAACTTATTAATCAGACCAGATACATTTTCCTCCAAATCATTTATATATACTACAAACATCAAAGGTCCCAGCAGTGATCCCTGCGGAACAACTAGTCACATCCCTCCATTCAGAAAAAACGCCCATCCACTGTTAGCCTCTGTCTTCTATGACCAAGCAGGTTCTGTATCCATCTTGCCAGCTCACCTCTGATCCTGTTTGACTTCACCTTTCGTACCAGTCTGCCATGAGGGACCTTGTCAAAGGCTTTAGTAAAGTCCATACAGACAACATCCACTGCCCTTCCTTCATCAATCATCTTCGTCACTTCCTCAAAAAACTCAATCAAATTAGTAAGACACGACCTCCCCTTCACAAAACCATGCTGCCTCTCGCTAATAAGTTCATTTGTTTCCAAATGGGAGTAAATCCTGTCCCGAATAATCCTCTCTAATAGTTTCCCTACCACTGGCGTAAGGCTCACCAGCCTATAATTTCCTGGATTATCCTTGCACCCTTCTTAACAAAGGAACAACATTGGCTATTCTCCAGTCCTCCAGGAACTCACCTGTAGCAAATGAGGATGCAAAGATTTCTGCCAAGGCCCCAGCAATTTCTTCCCTTGCCTCCCTCAGTATTCTCGGGTAGATCCCATCAGGCCCTGGAGACTTATCTACCTTAATGCTTTGCAAGACACCCAACACTTCCTCCTTATTGTTAATGAAATGACTGAGACTATCTGCACTCCCTTCCCTAGGCTCATCATCCACCAAGTACCTCACTTTGGTGAATACTGATGCAAAGTACTCATTTAGCACCTCACCCATTTCCTCTGGCTCCACACATGGATTCCCATCTCTGTCCTTGAGTGGGCCAACCCTTTCCCTGGTTACCCTCTTGCTCTTTATATATGTATAAAAAGACTTGGGATTTTCCTTAATCCTGTTTGCCAATGACTTTTCATGACCCCTTTTAGCCCTCCTAACTCCTTGCTTAAGTTCCTTCCCACTGTCTTTATATTCCTCAAGGGCTTCGTCTGTTCCTCGCCTTCCAGCCCTTACAACCGCTTCCTTTTTCTTTTTGACTAGGCTCACAATACCCCGTGTTATCCAAGCTTCCCGAAACTTGCCAAACTTGTCTTTTTTCCAGAACATGCTGGTTCTGGATTCTAATCAGCTGACGTTTGAAAGACTCCCACATGTCAGATGTTGATTTACCCTCAAACAGCCGCCCCCAATCTAAATTCTTCAGTTCCTGCCTAATATTGTTATAATTAGCCGTCCCCCAATTTAGCACCTTCACCCGAGGACGACTCTTATCCTTATCCACAAGTACCTTAAAACTTATGGAATTATGGTCACTGTTCCCGAAATGCTCCCCCACTGCAACATCGACCACCTAGCCAGGCTCATTCCTCAATGCCAGGTCCAGAATGGCCCCATGCCCAGTTGGACTATCTACATACTGTTTCAAGAAGCCCTCCTGGATGCTCCTCAGAAGTTCTGCCCCATCCAAGCCGCACAAAGCGAATCCCAGTCAATATTGGGGAAGTTATAATCACCCACCACTACAACCCTGTTACCTTTACATTTTTTCAAAATCTGTCTGCATATCTGCTCCTCTCCCTCCCGCTGGCTGTTGGGAGGCCTGTAGTAAACACCAACATCGTGACTGCACCCTTCCTATTCCTGAGCTCCACCCATATTGCCTCGCAGCATGACCCCTCTGAGGTGTCCTGAGCAGTACAGCTGTGATATTCTCCTTAACCAGTAATGCAACTCCCCCACCCCTTTTACATCCCCCTCTATCCCGCCTGAAGCTTCTAAAACCTGCATCATTTAGCTGCCAATCCTGCCCTTCCCTCAACCAAGTCCCTGTAATAGCAACAACATCATATTTCCAAGTTCTAATAAAAGTTCTAAATTCATCTGCCTTACCTGTTATACTTCTCGCATTGAAACAAGGGCACTTCAGACCACCAGTCCCGCTGTGCTCAGAAACATCTCCCTGCCTGCTCTTCCTCTTCGTCCTACTGGCCTTATTTACTATGTCCTCCTCATTTATTTCACTAGCTGTCCTACTGCTGTCCTTCCCACCCCCCTGCCACACTAGTTTGAACCCTCCCGAGTGATGCTCGCAAACCTTGCAGCCAGGATATTAGTGCCCTTCCAGTTTAGATGCAAACCGACCTACTTGTACAGGTCCCATCTGTCCCTGAAGAGATCCCAATGGTCCAGATATCTGAAACCCTCCCTTCTACACCAGCTGTTCAGCCACGTGTTTAGCTGCACTATCTTCCTATTTCTCGCCTCACTGGCACGTTGCACAGGGAGGAATCCAGCGATTACAACCCTCGAGGTCTTGTTTTGTAACTTACTGCCTAACTTCCTAAACTCCCCCTGCAGGACCTCATCACTCTTCCTGCCTATGTCATTGCTACCGATGTGTACCACAACCTCTGGCTGTTCACCTTCCCCCCTTCAGAATGCCCCCTTTCCGTTCAGAGATATCCTTGACCCTGAAACCAGGGAGGCAACATACCATCCTGAAGTCTCTTTCACATCCACAGAAGCGCCTATCTGTGCCCATGAGTATAGAGTCCCCTGTAACTATTGCTCTTCTGCGCTTTGTCCCTCCCTGCTGAACAACAGTGCCAGCCGTGGTGCCACTGCTCTGGCTGCTGCTGTTTTCCCCTGATAGGCCATACCTCGTGCACAGTTGGGTCACCAAATCCTCTATCCTCCCTGAATGTCTGCAGCAGCTCACAACACAACCTCCAACAAACCATCCACAGCACCTCCACTAACTTTACAATAATAGAAGTAAGTCAAAAGCCCCTCACCTGTACGTTGGATGCCTGGTCCTTTTCAATAATACTAGAGGGGGTCCCTCATGTTGCTGATTGTATGTTCAGCTGAGAGTGACTAACACAGGCGGTCAGTGGACATGTACAGACCATGTTTCAAAGACGTACATCAATGCTGCCGGTATGGTACATTGACATCACATTCAAAACCATCCTCAGAGCAACAACACATGCATGGTACGATTGAGCTGGAGCCCTGCCCAGCATGTGGCACTTTGCAGGCCGCACTAGAAGTGCCTGGCTGTGCAGTTCACATCTCTCTATGGATCCCAGCTTCTGTAACGTCAGCACCAGTAGTGCTGTAGAGTCTAAAGTAGTGGCTCAGGACAGATACAGTGGGAAAGGGATTCACTTCAGAAGGAGAAATGAGAAAAGATTGAAGTCAAAACATTTTCAGGAATATGAGAATGGGCAGGAGAATGGGACTAATTGGAGGGGTGAGGCCATGGAGGGATTCAAACACAAGAATGACTATATTAAAATTAAGGTGCTGCCAGACCGGGAGCCAATGTAGATCAGTGAGCACAGGGGTGATGGGTGATCGGGATTTGGTGTGAGTTAGGATACAGGCAGCAGCGTTCTGGATGGGCTTTGGTTTATGGAGGTTTATAACTGGGAGGGTGACCACGATAGAATTGGAATAGTCAAGTGTGGATTTAACAAAGGCAGAGATGAGGGTTCATGCAGCAGATGGGCTGAGGCAGAGGTGATGACGGGTGATATAACAGAGGTGGTAGTAGGTATAGCTGGTGTTGAGGGAAATATGGCAATGAACTCAGCTCAAGTATAAATATAACGCAGATGTTCCAAACAGTGTTTCAGCCTCAGACATTGGGTAGGGAGGTGAATGCAGATAGTGGATGCAGAGTGGATTTTGTGACAGAGACTGAAGACAGCGGCTTAATTCTTCCCAAATTTAATTCACAAAAACACCATATCAGTGAAATATGGTTTATGGATCTAATAGTTGGATACAGAGACTTACCAGGGCCACCAATAATAGCGAGGATGGGGTGGTAAACCGTTTGAATAATTTTCAGAGCATAATAGATCCGCAATTCTAATGTCATCCAAAAATACTCAGCAGTAACCAGGCCAAACCAATAGGAGATACTCCTGCTGTCCATTGTTGTAACATTCCAATCTATTGTTCCCAGATTCTGACCCATTGTTGAAACATTCCAATCTATTGTTCTCAGATTCTGACCCATTGTTCTAACATTCCAATCTGTTGTTCTCAGATTCTGACCAAGTGTTGTTACATTCAAGTCATTTGTTCTCAGATTCTGATCTATCCTTTCTCTCTCTCTGGAGCCGCTGATCTCTATTGTGCCAGGGTTGATGTTCCCGCTGAAACTATGGGACAACACATGGGAGCCCCTTATTAATAGAAGATGTAAAACTTCCAGTGACACAATTAGGGTCCATGGAGACTGATATTATTTGCAGTCACTTAACAAACAGATTCAGTTAACCCTTTTCAATACATCACTTTTTGTATCACAATAAAGTAGATCATTTACCCAGTCTGGATGGGATGCATGAGGGTTGCTGAGGGATGGAATGGTGGAAGTTGCAGAGGCATTGGCCAGCATATTCCAATCCCTCTTGTACATGGGAGTGATGACGCAATTTCACTGGCTCACCACTCTCTGGGTGAAGAAATTTCGCCTCATTTCAGTCCTGAAAAGTTTACCCTGTATCCTTAGACTATGACCCCTGGTTCTGGACTCCCCCACCATCGGGAACATCCTTCCTGAAACTACCCTGTCAAGTCCTGTTAGAGTTTTATAGGTGTCTATGAGATCCCTCTTCACTCTTCCGAACTCCAGCGAATATAATCCTATCTCTCCTCATACGTCAGTCCCGGCATCCCAGGAATCAGTCTGATAAACCTTCATTGCACTCCCGCTATAGCAGGAACATCCTTTCTCGGAGAAGGAGACCAAAACTGCACACAATATCTACGTGCGGCCTCACCAAAGCCCTGTATAATTGCAGCAAGACATCCCTGCTCCTGTACTCCAAATCCTGTCTCTATGAAGGCCAACATAACATTCGCCTTTTTCTACCGCCTGTTGCACCTGCATGCTTACCTTCAGTGACTGGTGTACGAGAACACCCAGGTCTCGTTGCATACTCCCCTCTCTCAGTTTATGGCAGTTCAGATAATAATCTGCCTTCCTGTTTTGCTAACAAAGTGGATAACCTCTCATTTATTCACATTGTACTGCATCTGCCATGCAATAGCCCACTCACTCAACTTGTCCAAATCACCCTGAAGCCACTCTGCATCCTCCTCACATCTCACCCTCCCACCCAGTTTTGTGTCTTCTGAAAATTTGGAGATATTACATTTAGTTCGCTCATCTAAATCATTAATATGGAGTGTGAATAGTTGGGGTCCGAGCGCCGATCCCTGTGGTATGCCACTAATCACTGCCTGCCTTTTGGTAAAAGATCCGTTTATCCCTTCTCTTTTTTTCCATCTGCCAACCAATTTTCTATCTATCGTAATACACTACCACTAATCCCATGCGCTTTAATTTTACTCACTAATCTCTTATGTGGGACTTTGTCGAAAGCCTTCTGAAAGTCCAAATAAACCACATTATCTGGCTCCCCATCATCCACTCTATTAGTTACATCTTCGAAGAATTCTAATAGATTTATCAAGCATGATTTCCCTTTCGTAAATCCATGCTGACTCTATCCGATTCTAACACTGTTCTCCAAGTGCTCTGTCATAAAAGCTTTGATAATGGACTCTAGAATTTTCCCCACTACCGACGTCAGGCTGACTTGTCTATAATGCCCTGCTTTATTTCGACCTCCCTTTTTAAACGGTGGGGTTACATTAGCTGCCCTCCAATCAGCTGGAACTGTTCCAAAGTCGAAAGAAGCTTGAAAGATGACCACCAAAGCATCCACTATTTCTAGGGTCACTTCTTTAAGTAATCTGGGATGTAGATTTTCAGGCCCTGAGGATTTATCGGCCTTCAATCCCATCAACTTCCCCAACACAATTTCTCTACTAATACTGATTTCCTTCGATTCCTTCCTCTCACTAAACCCTGTGTTCCCCAACATTTCTGGTAAGATATTTGTGTCATCATTTGCGAAGACAGAATCAAAGTATGCATTTAGTTGGTTAGCCATTTCTTTGTTTCCCATAATAAATTCCCATGTTTCTAACTGTAAGGACCTACATTTGTCTTAACCAATCCTTTCCTCTTCACATACCTACAGAAACCTTTACAGTCAGGTTGTATGTTCCCCGCAAGCTTACTCATGTACTTTATTTTCCCCTTATTAATCAATCCCTTGGTCCTCCTTTGCTGAATTCTAAACTGCCCAATCCTCAGGTCTGTTGCTTCTTTCTGGCGAATGTATATGCCTCTTCCGTGAATCTAATACCATCTCTAATTTTCCTTGTAAGCCATGGTTTGGCTACCTTTCCCATTTTACTTTTGCGCCAGACAGCAGTAAACAATTGTTGCAGTTCATCAATGCACTTTTTGAATATTGCCATTGCCTTTCCACCATCATCCCTTTAAGTAACGTTTCCCAATCCATCATAGCCAACTCGTGCCTCATACCTTCATACTATTCTTTATTAAGATTCTCGACCCTAGTGTTAGAATCAACTACGTCACTCTCCATCTTCGAGTCATAGATTCGTACAGCATAGAAACAGGCCCTTCGGCCCACTGCGTCCATGCCGACCATAATGCCGATCTATACTGATTCCACGTGCCTGCATTAATTCCATATCCGTCTATGCTTTGCTCATTCAAATACCTGTCCAGATGACTCTTAAATGTGCCTACTGTTCCTGCCTCCACCACCTCCTCTGGCAGCTCATTCCAGATACGCAATATTCTTTGTGTGAAAAATTTACCCTTTTAATCCCCTTTAAATCTCCTCCCTTTCATCTTAAATCTATGTCCTCTAGTTTTAGTCACCCCTACCATGGGAAACAGACTCTGGCTACCTGCTCTGTCTATGCCTCTCATAATTTTATATACCTCCATCATGTCCCCTCTCTGCCATCTTTGTTCCAGGGAAAACAGACCCAGCCTACCCAAGCTCTCTTTATGACTCAAGCCCTCCAAACCAGGCAACATTCTTATAAATCTTTTCTTCACCCTCTCTAGCTTAATCACATCTTTCCTGTAGTGCTGCGACTAGAACTGCACACTGTACTCCAAATGCGGAATAACCAATGTTATGTACAACTGTAACATGACGTCCCAACTCTTGTACTCCATGCCGCATTTGATGGAGACAAGCATGCCATACACCTTCTTCTCCACCCAGTCTACCTGTGTTGCCACAATCAGGGAACTATGCACTTGCACCCCAAGGTCTCTCTTCTCAACAACACTCCCCAGGCCCTGTCATTCACTGTATATGTCCTGCCCTGGTTTAACTTCCCAAAATGCATCACTTCGCACTTGTCTGCATTAAATTCCATTTGCCAATCCCTTGCCCACTTTCCAAGTTTATCGATATCCTGTTGTAACCTTAGACAACCTTCTTCACTTTCTACTATTCCATCAATTTTTGTTTCATCTGCAAACTTACCAATCATGCCCCCTACATTCATATCCAAGTCATTAATATATATGACAAACAAGAGAGGACCCAGAACCGATGCCTGTGGCACACCACTGTTCACCAGCCTCCAATCTGAAAAACAACCCCCCACTACCAGCCGATCACCAAGCCAAATTTGTATCGAATTGGCTAGCACACCCTGGATCCCATGTGTTTGAACCTTCTGGACCAGCCGACCATGCGGGACCTTGTCAAAGGCCTTGCTATAGTCCATGTAGACAACGTCCATCGCCCTGCCCTCGTCAATCCTCTTGGTCACCTCCTCAAAAAACGCAATCAAATTCCTGAGACATGATTCCCATGCACAAAGCCATGCTGACTATCCCTAATCAGACGTTGCCTTTCCAAATGCATATAAATCCTGTCTGTCAGAATACCTTCCAGTAACTTTCCCATCACTGATGTAAGGCTCACCGGCCTGTAGTTCCCTGGCTTATCACTGCTGCCCTTCTTAAATAAAGGCACAACATTAGCTATCCTCCAGTCTTCCAGTACCTCACCCGTGGCTAACAATAATGCAGAAATCTCTGCTCGGGCTCCAGGAATATCCTCCCTTTCTTCCCATAGCATCCTAAGATACACCTGGTCAGGCCCTGGGGATTTATCTACCTTAATGCGCTTCAAAGCCTCCAACACCGCCTCCTTTGTAATGTTGATATGCTCCAGGATATCGAAATTCCCTCCCGTAAACTCACTAGCTTCCATGTCGTGTCCATGGTAAATAAAGACGAGAAGTATTCATTTAAGATCTCGCCCATTTCCCGTGGCTGCACACGTAGATTACCACACTGATCCTTAAGGGGACCGACTCTCACCCTAGCTACCCTTTTACTCTTAATATACTTACAGAATATTTTAGGATTCTCCATTATCTTATCTGCCAGGGAAATCTCATGGCCCCTTTTCTCCCTCCTAATTTCTTTCTTGAGTGTACTCCTCCATCCACTGTACTCCTGGAGGGACTCGTTTGATCCCCGCTGCCTATACCCGACATATGCCTCTTACTTTTTCCTGACCAGACCCTCAACATCCCTCATCAACCAAGGTTCCCTAAACTTGCCAGTCTTTCCCTTCCATCGAACAGGAATATGCCAGCCCATAACTCTTCCTATCTCACTTTTAAAAGCCTCCCACTTGCCAGACGTCCCTTTACCTGTAAACAGCCCCTTCCATTCAACTTTTAAGAGTTCCTGTCTGATGCCATCGAAATCAACCTTCCTCCTATTTAGGACTTCAACCTTTGGACCAGTCCTATCCTCTTCCATAACGATCTTGAAGCTAATAGAGTTATGGTCACTGGTCCCAAAGTGCTCCCTCACTAACACATCATCCACCTGCCCATCCTCATTTTCAAAGAGGAGGTCGAGTGTAGCCTTTTCTCTCGTAGGGCCATCCACATACTGTTTCATAAAACTATCCTGGACACACTGAACAAATTCTTACCCATCTGATCCCTTAGCACTAAGGCAGTCCCAGTCAATATTAGGAAAGTTAAAATCACTTACTATTACAACCCGAAAATACCTACACCTATCTGTGATTTCCCTGCATATATGCTCCTCCAATTCCCTCTGACTATTGGGGGGCCTATAGTATAATCCCATCAAAGAGATCACCCCTTGCTTATTTCTAAGCTCCACTCATATGGCCTCACTGGACGTTCCCCCCGGGATATCCTCTCTAACTACTGCCGTGATGTGCTCCCTAATCAAAAGTGCAACTCCTCATCCTCTCTTCCCTCCAACTGAAGCATCGGTACCCCGTAACATTGAGCTGCCAGTCTTGCCTATCCCTCAACCACGTTTCTGTAATAGCTACAATATCACAATCCCATGTACTGATCCATGCTCTGAGTTCATCTGCCTTACCTGTAAGGCCTCTTGCATGAAAGTATTTGCAGTTTAGTCGACCAGACCTTCCACTCTCCCTGTCAGGCCACTGCCAGGCCCGCCTACTGGACTGCTTGCATTAACCTCAACTATCTCATCGGAGAGACTACTACTTTGAGTCCCACCTCTCTGCAAGACTAGTTTAAACCCTCCCGAGTAGTACTAACAAACCTCCCCGCAAGGATATTGGTCCCCTTCCAGTTTAGATGCAATCCGACCCTCTTGTACAGGTCACCTCTGCACCAGAAGAGATCCCAATGATCCAAGTAGCTGAAGCCCTCCCGACTACACCAGCTCTACAGCCACACTTACATTTGCCTAATCCTCCTATTCCTACCCTCACTAGCACGTGGCACAGGGAGCAATCCTGAGATTCTTCTTCTTCTTTGTCTTTGGCCTCCTTACCTAGAGAGACAATGGGTAAGCGCCTGGAGGTGGTCAGTGGTTTGTGCAGCAGCGCCTGGAGTGGCTATAAAGGCCAATTCTAGAGTGACAGGCTCTCCCACAGGTGCTGCAGAAAAATTTGTCTGTCGGGGCTGTTACATAGTTGGCTCTCCCCTTGCGCTTCTGTCTTTTTTCCTGCCAACTGTGAAGTCTCTTCGACTCGCCACATTTTAGCCCCTCCTTTCAGGCTGCCCACCAGCTCTGGCGATCGCTGGCAACTGACTCCCACGACTTGTGATCAATGTCACAGGACTTCATGTCGCGTTTGCAGACGTCTTTAAAGCGGAGACATGGACGGCCGGTGGGTCTGATACCTGTGGCGAGCTCGCTGTACAATGTGTCTTTGGGGATCCTGCCATCTTCCATGCGGCTCACATGGCCAAGCCATCTCAAGCGCCGCTGACTCAGTAGTGTGTATAAGCTGGGGATGTTGGCCGCCTGGAGGACTTCTGTGTTGGAGATACGGTCCTGCCACCTGATGCCAAGTATTCTCCGGAGGCAGCGAAGATGGAATGAATTGAGAAGTCGCTCTAGGCTGACATACGTTGTCCAGGCCTCGCTGCCATAGAGCAAGGTACTGAGGACACGGGCTTGATACACTCGGACTTTTGTGTTCCGTGTCAGTGCGCCATTTTCCCACACTCTCTTGACCAGTTTGGACATAGCAGTGGAAGCCTTTCCCGTGCGCTTGTTGATTTCTGCATCTGGAGACAGGTAACTGGTGACAGTTGAGCCTAGGTAGGTGAACTCTTGAACCACTTCCAGAGTGTGGCCGCCGATATTGATGGATGGAGCATTTCTGACATCCTGTCCCATGATGTTCATTTTCTTGAGGCTGATGGTTAGGCCAAATCCTGAGATTACGCCTAGAGGTTCTACTTTTTAACCTTCTGCCTAACTCCCTATATTCACTTTGCAGGACCTTATCGCTCTTCCGGTCTATGTCGTTCGCACCAATATGGACCACGACCTCTGGCTGCTCACTCTCTCCTTTCAGAATTTCCTGCAGCCACTCCGAGACATCCTTGACCCTCGCAGCAGGGAAGCAACATACCATCCTGGTGCCTCTTTTGCGGCCACAGAAACACCTACCTGCACCCCTTACGATAGAATTCCCTATCACGATAGCTCTTACACCCCTTTACCTGCCCTGCTGTGCGGCAGAGCCCTCTGTGGTCCCATGGGCCTGGCTGTTGCTGCTTTCCCCTGGGAGGTCATCCCCCCCAACAGTATCCAAAGCGGTCTATCTGTTTGAGAGGGGGTGACCACAGGGGACTGCTGCACTACCTGCCTGTGCCTACCACTCTGTCTGGTGGTCACCCATCCCTTTTCTGCCTGTGCAGCTATTATCTGCGGTGTGACCACCTCGCTAAACATATTATCCACGACTTCCTCAGCATTATGGATGCTCCACAGTGAATTCACCTGCAGCTCCATCTCCATAATGCGGGTCGCCAGTAGTTGCAGATGGATCCACTTCCTGCACACATGCGCACTTGGGATACTGGAAGCCTCCCTGATTTCCCACAAAGGGCAGGAGGAGCAGATCACGGGGCTGAACTCTCCTGTCATGACCTACCCTTAGACTAATTAGTTACACCCTTAATTAAAAAAAAATACTAATTACATGAGGGGCCTTTTTCTACCCACTTCAATCTAAGATTCTGAATAAACTACACTGAATTAAAAAAAGAAACACTTCAGTAGTACTCACCTTATCACCAGAGTTCTTTTCCCACAAAAATAAACTTTTCACTTTTTTAAAGATATCTACATGCACTAATAGCTGCTACTCACCCAACCAATCAGCTTGCAGCTCTCCTCTGACGTCACTGTTGGCTTTCTTCATGACAAATTCGATTATATTATGGTCGCTCATCCTGAAGGGATTTCACACAACTAGATTGTCAATTATTCCTCTCTCTTTACCCAATACCCAGTCTGGGATGGCCTGTTCTCTAGTTGGTTCCTCAACATATTGGTCCAGAAAACCATCCCGTATTCTTTTGGGCCTCCTTATCTCGAGAGACAATGGATACGCGCCTGGAGGTGGTCAGTGGTTTGTGAAGCAGCGCCTGGAGTGGCTATAAAGGTCAATTCTAGAGTGACACGCTTTTCCACAGGTGCTGCAGAGAAATTTGTTTGTCGGGGCTGTTGCACAGTTGGCTCTCCCCTTGCGCCTCTGTCTTTTTTCCTGCCAACTACTAAGTCTCCTCGACTCGCCACATTTTAGCCCCGTCTTTATGGCTGCCCGTCAGCTCTGGCGAACGCTGGCAACTGACTCTCACGACTTGTGATCAATGTCACAGGATTTCATGTCGCGTTTGCAGACGTCTTTCTAGCGGAGACATGGACGGCCGGTGGGCCTAATACCAGTGGGGAGCTCGCTGTACAATGTGTCTTTGGGGATCCTGCCATCTTCCATGCAGCTCACGTGGCCAAGCCATCTCAAGAGCCGCTGACTCAGTAGTGTGTACAAGCTGGGGATGTTGGCCGCCTCGAGGACTTCTGTGTTGGAGATACGGTCCAGCCACCTGATGCCAAGTATTATAAAAGCAAAATACTGCGGATGCTGGAAATCTGAAACAAAAACAAGAAATGCTGGATTCACTCAGCAGGTCTGGCAGACCTGCTGAGTGAATCCTGCATTTCTTGTTTTTGATGCCAAGTATTCTCCGGAGGCAGCGAAGATGGAATGAATTGAGACGTCACTCTTGGCTGACATACGTTGTCCAGGCCTCGCTGCCTTAGAGCAAGGTACTGAGGACACAGGCCTGATACACTCGGACTTTTGTATACACTCCAGTAATTCCTCCTCGACGTTATTGTGACAAATTTGATTTGTCCAATCTATATGAAGATTTAAGTCACCCATAATTACAGATGTTGCTTTATCGCATGCATCTCTAATTTCCTGTTTAAGACCATTCCCACATCACCACCACAGTTTGGGGGTCTATATATAACCCCCACTAACGTTTTTTGCCCCTTAGTGTTTCTCAGCTCTACCCATACAGACTCCACATCATCAGATCTCATTTCCTTCCTCACTATTGTATTACTTTCCTTTTTAACCAGAAATACAACTCCACCGCGGGTGGAAATAAGCGATTTTACTGATGGTGTGAAAATCTGGTCAGAAGCTCATCGCAAGGCATCTCAAGGTTAACTATGTAACCAAGTGTGTGAACAGTTTGGCTTCGTCTCAAACATTTACAAAGGAGAGGGATGGAGTGTGTAACTAGGAAATATTTGAAGCAGAGACAGAAAGCAATGGCTTCAATCTTCTCAATATTTAATTGGCATTGCAGATGTGTGAGGCAATACATTTTGAAAGGAGGAATGAGGAGAGACAATACAAGTTAAATGGTATAACTATAAAGGTGGTGAAATAACAGAGACACCTGAAGTATTTGTACACAAATCTTTGTAGCCAAACCGTTAATAAATATATGGGATCCTGGGTTTTATAAATAGAGGCAAAAAAAGCAAAAGCAAGGACATTATGTGAAACATATATAAAATACTAGTTCAGCTGCACCTGAAGTCTTGTGTCGAATACTGGGAACCAAACTTTAGGAAGGACATGAAGCCTTCGGAGAGGGTAAAGAACTGTTTTACGAGAATTTGTGCAGGCATGAGGGATGACAGTTATGTAGCTGGGGTTGTTCTGCTTCGAGCAGAGAACTTTCAGAGGAGATTTAATTGAGCTGTTTAACATTAGGAAGGGTTTAGATAAATTAAATAAAGAGAAACTGTTTCCAATGTCCAAGGGGTCACTAACCAGAGACACAGATTTAAGGCGATTGGTAAAAGAAGCTGACATGAGGATTTTTGTTTCTGAGTGGTTTGGATTTGGGATGCACTGTCTGATAGGCTGATGGATACAGATTCAATAGTAGATCCCAAAAGGGAATTGGATAAATATCTGAAGCAGGAAAAATGTTAGGATATAGTGAAAGAGTCAGGGAGTGGGTGTAACTGGATTGTTCTTTGAAAGGGCCAGCACTGAATTGATGGGCAGAATGACATCATTCAGGACTGTGCTATTCTATGATTCTATGATTGTTCCTGCCTGCACTTTCCCAATATTCCTATCCTTTCAGCAGCTGTTTGATAAAGTAGCACATAACAGCTGTGTTACCGAAATAGAAACACATGGGATTAAAGGATCAATGTCAGCAGTGGCTCAGTTTGTCGCTCTCTCCCCTTTCAGTCACAAGCTTCTAGGATCAAGTGTCACTGCAGGACTTGATCACAAGAATCAAGGCTGACACTGCAGAGCAGTACTGAGGGAGTGTTGCACTGTCAGAGGTGCCGCCTTATCAAAGATAAGGTAAAGCCAGGCCCCGTCTGCCCACTCAGGTGGAGGAAAGATCCCATGGAATTATTTAGAAGGTCAGGGTAATTATTCCCAGTGTCCTGGTCAACATTTACCCCTCAAATCAACATCACAAAAACAGATCTGATCATGACCACACTGCTACTTGTGGGATCTTGTTGTGCGGACATTGGCTGTGTTTTTCCTACATTACAAGACTGACTAAACGGTTAAAAAGTACTCATTGGTTGTAAGTCGCTTTGGGACATGCAGTGGTCATGAAGGCGTTACATAAATGGAAGTCCTTTTATATTTTCAATGTCAGCATGCAGGAAATTAGGTCAGTGACAGAAAGCAGAGAGTAGCGGAGAATGGTTGTTGTTTAGTCTGGAGGGAAGTACAAAGTGCGGTTCACCAGCGTCACTGTTGGAATCACTGTTGCTGTATGTTAATGCAATGGGCTTGTGTACAGAGAGGACAATTTCAACGTTTTCAGAGGGCAGGAATCTCAGAAATGTTAATAATAAGTGAGAAGGATAGTAACAGACTTCAGCAGGACAGAGACTGACTGGTGAAATGGACAGGAACATGGCAGATGTAATTTAACTCAGTGAACTGTGAAGTGAGACATTTGGGTAGGCAATATGAGGAGAAACAAGATAAACTCAATGGTACCATTATAAAGTGGGTGCAGGATTAGAGAGACCTGGGGTGTACACATACAGATCTTTGAATGTAACATGTAGTGTCCTTGGTGTTAGAGAGAGAGGCACAGAGTAATGAAACTAAGGAGGAAATGCTGATGTTCATCCATCATTGGTTAGGTCCCAGCTGGAGAATTGTGTCCAATTCTGATCACCACACTTTGGTAAGGATGTCAAGGACTTAGTGAATATACTGAGGTGATTTACTAGAATGGTACCAGGGATCTGGGAATTCAGTTACGTGGAGAGATTGGAAAAGCTGGGATTGTTCTCTTTAGAGCAGTGAATGGTAAGGGGAGATTTAATATAGAATTCAAAATCATGAAGGGTTTTGATAGGTTAATTAATGTGAAACTGTTTCCAGTGTCAGAAAGTTCAGTATATAGAAGGCACAGATTGAAGGTAATTGACAAAGAACCAGAGGTGAAATGAGGAGACTTTTCTTACACAGCGAGTTGTTGGGATCTGGAATTCACTGCCTGAAAACATGGTGGAAGCAGATTCAATAATATCTTTCAAAAGAGAATTCAGCAAATACATGAATTTGAATTAAAAAAGCTGGAGTGTGGGTCAAAAGGAGGAGAGAGGAACTAATTTGATATCTCTTTCAAAGAGACTGCACTGACACAATGGGCTGAATATCCTCCTTCTGTGTGTTGGGTTTGTGATTCATGATCTGCCCGTGCCGGTACTTGTTGAGGCAGGTGACACACAAAGCTCCTGCTTTCTCCTCATTTCCATGAATTCTTCTTGCTGCCCAGGGTGACCCACGCTGATGTCTGTCTGCACATTAACTGGGAGGGAAGTGTGCGTGAGGCTGGTACGTGTTTCAGCCAGCATTCAGCTTTTAAAGGCAGTCTGTCCCTCTTAAAGGGAAGCTGCACTGAATCACAGGAGGCTGCGTGTGCTGCTGCTGCTGACTGTGAATTCTGTAATTGGAAACAAGGTAAATGGAATACCAGGACAGAGAGAGGGATCTGCAGTTCACGGATGTGGTGCTGGAGGCCTTAGTCGTGGCGGGGGACAGGAGGAGGGAGGCCATGTTTTCATGGCGTGGGGCCGAGGCCCTCAAGTAACACTCTCCGAAGGGAATGGGAGCAGGTGGCCTGGGAGGTCAATGCAAGAGGTCCGGCCCCGAGGACCTGGCAGCAGAGCCAGAAGAAATTTAATGAGCTCACACGGGTGATCAATGTCGGTGAATTCATCTCCACATGGCATCTCCTACCCTCAACACAACCAACCTCTCACACTGCTCAATGTACCACACCCCCATCACTCACCCATCAGCAATCCCTAACACTCAGGACTCACACCTAACATTCACTTACTCCACCTCACCCTCACACACCTTCCACTGATGCCAGCCTCACACCCACCTCTCAATGCCTCCACATACCTCCAGCTATTCAGCTATGGCAGGCAAATCACCCAAACACAGTGAAACACAATCACTGCCATTCTGCGCTCTCTCTTACAGGACAAGGTGGCCCATAAACACAGGGAGCAGCAGTACTCCGGCGAGGGCCAGGCATAACTTCATCACCTGAGCCTGAGGGAGGAGATGGTTCTTCACATCATGGGATCGGCTGTGACAGAGCCCGTAACATCCGGCATCACCGACAGTATTCAGGATGATGATATGTTCCTGCCTTATGTCCCTTCTTAACTCCCACCTCCCCCTCATCCTGCTGTCTGGGATGATGTACAAGCTTCAGCTGGTGGGACCATGGACCTCCTGCTTTCCATCCCACCCTCAATCCCTCACCCCAACTTTTCCCTTCTAATTTTATACTTTCCAATGATAACCCAAAACTACCAGCTTCCCAGTCACAGCAACTCCAGGAGACAGAGAGAGAGCAGCAGCACAGCACTGATGGCGAAGCACCATCACTTGGTCTAATACTCACAGCCAACAGTTCAAATACTTACACTGTGTGTGCTTTAGAGGCTGGTATAAAGTCGGAATCTACACGTGCTGAGTCACCGAGCACAAGTGAGCTGCAGCCAGGCCAGGGGGAAAGGATAGTTCATGTGTCAGCTCACCAGAGGGCGAGGTCACAAACGAGTTACAATACACAGGACTCAGATATGAACATTGCTGGAACTGCATACAGGAGAATGCTGATGGACATGTACACTGAGAGACTTTGTCCATTGACAGGCCTGTCAGACAGTCTGTTATCACTGTCTCGGAACATGGAGGAGTCCAGCTCCAAGATGGCACAGGATATTGCACAGAGATTGAAGCCCATTCTTTCCCCTGTGGAAGTGGTCACTAACTCCATGACATCACTCGCAGACCCAGCCATGATACAGTATCTGGTAACCATTGTCTCAGCTTCCACTGCAGCACAGACGGCAGACACCCAACGTCTCAGTGCTGCAATGGAAGCTCAGACTGAGGTCATGTGATCCATGCTTGCTGCCATGCAGGATCAAGCTTCTCTGGTGGGTAGGGCAGAGCCCCCTCCTCTTGCCTCTTGACATTGATTCCCCTCTCTGCAGCCTCTACTCCATTTGTTGGTCATGTTACAGACCCAGAGACACTGTAACTACAGTCCCCAAACCTCGTCCAGAATTGGGTCACAAATTCTTCTGCCCTGCCTGAATGTCTGCAGCAGCTCACAACACAACGTCCAGAAAAACATCCAAAGCACCTCCACTAACTTTACAATGGCATTAGCAAGTCAAAAGCCCCTCACCTGTAAGTTCGATGCCTGGTCCTTTGAAATAACAAGTGACTAACACAGGTTGTCAGTGGACATCCACAGACCAAGTTTCAAGGTCAGACATCAATACTGTTGGGCTGGTGCACTGACGTCACCTTGAACCCTCCTTACACTAACAGCACATACATAGAACGCCCGGGCATGTCCCCTGCCCAGCATGGGGCACTGTGTTGGCCACACTAGAAGTGGCTGGCTGTACAGATAGCATCATTTTATGGATCAAGGTTTCTGTAACATTGGCACCAGCATGAAATTCACAGCCGGGGGAGATAGAGAGAAAAAGCAACTCACTTTCAATGGGGAATTGGGAAAAGAGTTGAAGGCATAAGATTTTCAAGAATATGGGATATGGACAGGGAAATGGGACTAAGTGGAGGGGTGAGGCCATGGAGGGATTCAAACACAAGAATGAGAATATTTAAATTAAGGTGCTGCCAGACCGGGAGCCAATGTAGATCAGTGAGCACAGGGGTGATGGGTGATCAGGATTTGGGGTGATGGGTGATCGGGATTTGGTGTATATTAGCTTACAGGCAGCAGAGTTCTGGATGGTCTGTGGTTTATGGAGGTTTATAACTGGGAGGGTGACCAGGACAGAATTGGAATAGTCAAGTGTGGATTTAACAAAGGCACGGATGAGGGCTTATGCAGGAGATGTTTTGAGACAGAGGTGGACATGGGTGATATTACAGAAGTGGTATTAGGCAGGTTAAGTGATGGAGAGAACATGACGATGAACTCAGCTCAGGTATAAATAGAACATAGAGGTTGTAAACTGTCTGTTTCAGCCTCAGCCATTGGCTAGTCAGGTCGATATAGACAGTGGATAGGGAGCAGACTTTGTGAGAGAGACTGAAGACAGAGGCTTCAGTATTCCCAGGATTTACATGACAAGCGCACATGTCAGTGACATATGGTTTATAGATATAATAGTTGGATACAGAGACTTACCAGGGACACCAATAATAGCGAGGATGGGATAGTAAATCGTTTGAATCATCTTTAGTGCATAATAGATTCGCATTTCTAATGTTCTCCAATAATAATCTGCAGTAACTTCGCCAAACTAATAGGATAAACTCTTGCTGCCCATTTTTGTAAAATTCGAATCTATTGTTCTCAGATTCTGATCAATCCTTTCCCACTCTCTGGAGCTGCTGTTAGTGTGGGGGTGATGCTCCCGGCTTGGAATAACACATTGAAAGAAATTCCTTATTAATGGAAGTGGAAAACTCTCCAATGACACAATTAGGGTGCATGGAGACTGACATTAATTACACACACTGAACAAACAGATTCAGTTAACCCCTGTCAAACCAACATTTAGTGTTCCAAAATAAAGTAGAACATTTACCCAGACTGGATGTTATGTATGAGGTTTTTTAAGGGAAGGAGTGGCAGAGTCACTGGCCTGAAGCTTTCACTCCTCCTTGGCTATGGGAGTAGTGACAGGGGAGTGGAGTACTGTGAATGATGCACCCTGTTTAAAAAAAAAGAAATTGGATAAACCCTGTAACTTCTGACCAAACAGTCTAATGTCGGCGATTGGAAATTTCTAGAGGCCATAACCCAGCTCAAAAATATATCTTTCTTGGAAAAACATCTGATAATAAATGACAAACAGGATGGATAGCTTGATAATCAATCATGTCTGATAATCTTGATCAAGTTAGTTGATGACATAACTGTGAGTGTTGATGAGGTCAGCGTGTTTCGTGTTTTGTATATGAACTTTCAAAAGGCCTGCGATCAAATGACATTTCATAGACTTGTTATGAAAAATGGAAGACATGGATTAATGTGACAGTGATAGTGTGGATATGACACTGACTCAGGGACAGAAAGCAGAGAGAAGTGGTGAACAGACATAGTTTATTCTGGGGGCGGAGAAGTATACAGTGATGTTTCTCAGGGTTCAGTATAAGAACCAGTGCTGTTCCTAACATATATATAGATGCATGATATAGACTTAAATGTAAAAATAAACAATTTCAACTCCTGCAGATGACATGAAACTCATATGTAAGGGTGGCAAAGGCGCAGACCACAGAATTATCCAACCTCACAGACTGTATATGTTTTCTTCTTTATCATGGACTCTCATCCAACACCAATGTATTTCTCACTCTAATTTATTTATGTGTGATTCTCATGTGAGTGTGTGCGTGAATGTGTAGCGTACATGTTTATTATTTTATTCAGATCCAGTTTAGATTGTTAAGTATAATAAACTCACCTCTTGTTTAATCTCAAGAAAACCTGTCTGACTTGCTCTTTCACGAGCACAATAAAGGTATAAGGTAAAATACTCACTGAGGTGGTCAGCACGTCCAATGCGAAAAAGGAATAAACCCTATTGTGGTCAAATGAGAGATAGGACAAGAGGGGATCTGGGAACCCTCCTCACATGGCTGTAACAGAAATTGATTGTAACCCAATGACAAACGAGAAATTAGAAGTAGGATAAACAATTGATTCCCAGAAAAAAATGAAGATTTCAATGTAGGTTTTATTGTGGCTTTCGCTGCTACAGCACTAAAAAGTTCACATTCTTAGACAGTACCATCCTAAGCCACAGCTTATGAAAATATGAACAGATGAATTAGGAGCAGGAGTAGGCCACTCTGCTCCTCAAGCCTGCTCTGCCATTCAATAAGATCATGACTAATCTGATTGTAAACTCGACTTCACATTTCCACCTGCCCCCGATAACCTTTCACCCCCTTGCTTATCAATAATCTATCTACCTCTGCCTTACAAATATTCAAAGACTCTGCTTCCAGCGCCTTTTGAGGAAGAGATTTCCAAAAACACACGACCCTCACAGGAACAAAATCTCCTCATCTGTGTGTTAAATGGGTGACCCCCTTATTTTTAAATAGGGACCCCTAATTCTAGATTCTCCCACAATGGGAAACATCCTTTCCACATCCACCCCGTCAAGACGCCTCAGAGTCCTATATGTTTCAATCAAGTCGCCTCTTACTCTTCTAAAGTCCAGCGGATACAAGCCCAGCCTGTCCAATATTCCCACATAAGACGGCCCGCCCATTCCAGGTATCAGTCTAAATAGCCTTCTCTGTACTGCCCCAATACATTTACATTATTCCATTAACAAGGAGACCAATACTGTACACAATACTCCAGATGTGGTCTCACCAATGCCCTGTGAAACTGAAGCATGACCTCCATACTTTGCTATTCAATTTCTCTTGCAGTAAACAATAACATTCTATTAGTTTTCCAATTACGTGCTGTACCTGCTTACTAGCCTTTTGTGATTCATGTACTTGGACACCCAGATCCCTCTGCATCTCAGAGCACTGCAATCTCTCACCATTTAGATAACAGGCTTCCTTTTTATTGTTCCTGCCAAAGTGGATAATTTCACACTTTCCTGCGGTATACTCCATTTTCCAGGTCTTTGCCCACTCACTTAACCTATCTATATTCCTTTGCAGTCCCCTATGTCCTGTTCACAACTTAGTTTCCGACATATCTTTGTGTTATGGGAAAATGTAGCAATTCGGTCCCTTCATCCAATTCATTTATATAAATTGTAAAAAGTTGAAGATCCCTGTGGTACACCACTCGTTTCATCTTGCCAACCAGAAAATTACCCATTTATGCTGACACTCGGTTTCCTGTTCGCTGGTCAATCTTCTTTCCATACCAATATTTTACCCCCGACACCATGAGCTTTTATTTTCCACGATAAACTTTGATGTGGCATCTTATCAAATGCCTTATGGAAATCTAAGTCCAGTGCATCCACCGGTTCTCCTTCATCCACAGCACATGTAACTCCATCAAAGAAATCCAACAAACTGATTAAACATGATTTAACTTTCATAAATCCATGTTGATTCTGCCTGATTACCTCGATTTGTTCTGAGTGCCGGCTATACCATGCCTAAGAATATCTTCTAAATATTTCCCCAAGACAAAAGTGTAGCTAACTGGCCTGTAGCTTCCTGCTTTCTGTCTCCCTCCCTTTTTGAATAAAGGATTTATATTGCCCATAAAGGAGTTACATACAGAGTGAAGTAACTTGGTATAGGTTAAACGCCCTGTCTGCTGAAAAGTTCACGAATGTAGCCGGAAGGTTAGGGATTACACTCCGTCCAAAAGCTAGGGAATACGTAATCGTAAGACTTGTGGCCAACCATTTTTCACTTGAAGCTGAAGGCTCAAACAGGGTTTGAGGGTAAAATGTTGGAAAAGGTTATAAGAGATAGGATTTATAATCATCTTGAAAAGAATAAGTTCATTAGAGATAGTCAGCACGGTTTTGTGAAGGGTAGGTCGTGCCTCACAAACCTCATTGAGTTTTTTGACAAGGTGACCAAACAGGTGGATGAGGGTAAAGCCGTGGATGTGGTCTATATGGATTTCAGTAAGGCGTTTGATAAAGTTCCCCACGGTAGGCTATTGCAGAAAATACAGAAGTATGGGATTGAAGGTGAATTAGTGCTTTGGATCAGAAATTGGCTAGCTGAAAGAAGACAGAGGGTGGTGGTTGATGGTAAATGTTCATCCTGGAGTATAGTTTCTAGTGGTGTTCCGCAAGGATCTGTTTTGGGGCCACTGCTGTTCGTCATTTTTATAAATGACCTGGATGAGGGTGCAGAAGGGTGGGTTAGTAAATTTGCGGATGACACGAAGGTCGGTGGAGTTGTGGATAGTGCCGAAGGATGTTGTAGGTTACAGAGGGACATAGATAGGCTGCAGAGCTGGGCTGAGAGATGGCAAATGGAGTTTAATGCGGAAAAGTGTGAGGTGATTCACTTCGGAAGGAGTAACAGGATTGCAGAATACTGGGCTAATGGGAAGATTCTTGGTAGTGTAGATGAGCAGAGAGATCTTGGTGTCCAGGTACATAAATCCCTGAAAGTTGCCACCCAGGTTAATAGAGCTGTTATGAAGGCATATGGTGTGTTAGCTTTTATTAGTAGGGGGATCGAGTTTAGGAGCCACGAGGTCATGCTGCAGCTGGACAGAACTCTGGTGCGGCCGCACCTGGAGTATTGCGTGCAGTTCTGGTCACCGCATTATAGGAAGGATGTGGAATCTTTGGAAAAGGCACAGAGGAGATTTACTCGGATGTTGCCTGGTATGGAGGGAAGGTCTTACGAGGAAAGGCTGAGGGACTCGAGGTTGTTTTCGTTGGAGAGAAGGAGGAGAAGAGGTGACTTAATAGAGACATATAAGATAATCAGAGGGTTGGACAGGGTGGATAGTGAGAGCCTTTTTCCTCGGATGGTGATGGCAAACACGAGGGGACATAGCTTCAAGTTGAGGGGTGATAGATATAGGACAGATGTCAGAGGTAGTTTCTTTACACAGAGAGTAGTAGGGGCGTGGAACACCCTGCCTGCAGCAGTAGTAGACTCGCCAACTTTAAGGGCATTTCCGTGGTCATTGGATAGACATATGGATGAAAATGGAATAGTGTAGGTCAGATGGTTTCACAGGTCGGCGCAACATCGAGGGCTGAAGGGCCTGTACTGCGCTGGAATGTTCTATGTTCTATGTTCGACAGATAGAGTAATGATAGCTGAGGTAAAACTAGAACAGAAAGGACTAGAATTAGAATTCCAGAGAGAGCGAGAAAGAGCAGAGTGAGTGTCAAGAAAGGGAAAAAGTAAAAGTGTTCCAGAAGGAGAAGGAGGAAAGGGAGTTATGGCGGCTCAAACAACTAGATGAAGACTCAGTACACCCAGTGAAGGCACAGCTAGTGAGGGAGCTGCCCCTAGCTCAGGACCATGTGCTGAGCTCTTAAAGTTCTCCCAGTTCATTCTAAAGTTCAATGCGGAGGATGTGGCAGCACTTTTCTTTCCTTTTAAAAATGTTTTCAAAGCAACTGCAATGACCGTCAGAGAACTGGATGCTGGTTTTACAAAATAAAATAACAGGAAAGGATGAATGTTCATCAGATTATGAGCGGACTGAAAATGCTATCCTGGGCCCATATGAGATGGTACTGGAGCTGGACCAGCAGAAATTCAGAATCTTTGGAAAGCAGCCTGACCAAACCTCCCTTGGCCTTTGAAAGAGTTAAGCAATTTCGGAACATTGGAACATAGGAGCTGCAGTAGGACATCGAGCCCTGTTCCACCATTCAATATGATAATAGCTGATCATCCACTTCAATGCCTTTTTCCGACACAATCCCCATTTCCCGTTATGTCACTGGTATTTAGGCCGGGGCATTGAGTACACCAATTGGGACATCATGTTACATTTGTACATAACATTGGTTTGGCCGCATTTGGAGTATTGTGGGCAGTTCTAGTCGTCGCACTACACAAAATATGTGATTAAGCGAGAGAGGGTGCAGAAAAGATTCACAAGGATGTTGCCTGGTTTGAGGGGCTTGAGTTATAAAGAGAGACTGGATAGGCTGGGACTGATTTCCCTGCAGCGAAGAAGGCTGAGAGGATACATGATAGAGGTATATAAAATTAAGAGAGGCATAGATAGGGTAGATAGCCAGAGTCTGTTTCCCATGCTAGGGGTGACTAAAACTAGAGTGCATAGATTTAAGGTGAGAGGGAGGAGGTCTAAAGGGATCAAAGGGGTAAATGTTTCACACAAAGAATAGTGGGTATTTGGAATGATCTGCCTGAGGAGGTGGTGGAGACAGGAACAGTAGTGACATTTAAGAGGCACCTGGACAGGTACTTGAATGAACAAGGCATAGAGGGATATGGAATTAATACAGGCAGGTGGGATTAGTATAGATCGGCATTATAGTCAGCCCAGACACGGAGGGCCGAATGGCCTGTTTCTATGCTGTACGACTCTATGACTCCATTTAGAAATCTGTTAATCTCTGCTTTAAACATACTCAATGACTGAGCTTCCACAGCCCTCCGGGGTAGAGAATTCCAAAGATTCACAACCCTCTGAGAAAAGGCATGTCTCCTCATCTCTGTCTTCAGTGGATTTCCACTTATTTTGAAATTGTTTCCCCTGGTTCTAGATCCCCCAACCAGGGGAAACATGTTAGCTGCATCTACCCTGTCGATCACTTTCAATACTTTGTAGGTTTCAATGAGATCACCTCTCATTCTTCTAAACTGTAGAGAATACAGGCCCAGTTTCCCCAATCTCTCTTCGTGGGATGGTCCCACCATCTCGGGAACAAGTCTGATGAACTGTCATTGCACTCCCTCGATGATCATAACATCCTTCCTAAGGTAAGGGGACCAAAACTGCACGCATTACTCCAGGGGCAGTCTAACCAAGGTTCCATACAATTGCAGCAAAACGTCACTACTACTGCACTCAAATCCACTTCAATAAAGGCTAACATACCATTAGTCTTCCTAATTGCTTTCTGCACCTGCATGTTTGTTTTCAGTGACTTATTGACGAGGACATCCAGGTCCCTTCATACAACTACACTTTCTAATTGTCTTACCGTTTAAGAAATACTCTGCACATCTGTTCCTGCTACCGAAGTGGATAACCTCACATCTTTCCACATTATATTTCAACAGCCATGTTCTTGCCCACTCACGACATCTGTCCAAATCCCCTTGAAGCCGCTTTGCATCTTCCTCGCAACACTCATTCCCATCTAGTTTACTGGCATCTGAAAGCCTGGAAATATTACATTGGTCCCCACATCCAAGTCATTGATACAGGTTACTGGTGATAGTTGAGCCTAGGTAGGTGAATTCTTGAACCACTTCCAGAGCGTGGTCGGCAATTCTGCCTGTTAACTAATCCTTAATCCATGCCAGTGCATTATCTCCTATCCCATGTGCTTCAATTTTACTAACCAACCTCCTGTCGGGGACTTTATCAAAAGCCGTCTGAAAATCCAAGTATACCACGTCCACCAACTCCCCTTTATCAATTCTGTGAGCAACATCCTCAAAAAACTCCAACAGATTCGTCAAAAATTGTTTCCCATTTATATATCCATGTTGACTATGCCCAATCAGATCCATTTATCACATTCTTTAGAATAGAGTATAGCTTGTTCCCAGCGACTGATGTAAGGCTAACATGTCTGTAGTGCCCTGTTTTCTCTCTCCCTCCATTCTTAAATACTGGGGAGACATTTTCTATCTTCTAATCTGCAGGAACACTTCCAGAATCTACAGAATATTGAAAGATATTCACCAATGCATCCACTATTTCCAAAGCTTCCTCTTTCAACACTCTGGGATGTAGAATATCAGGTCCTGGGGACTTGTCAACCTTCAGCTCCATTAATTTCTCCAAGACAACCTTCTTACTCATACTAATTTCATTCATTTCCTTATTCACCCGAATCCCTAGGATCTGTAATTCTGGGAGATTTCTTGTATCTTCCTCAGTGAAGGCAGACACAAAATAATCATTTAACTTCTCTGTCATTTCTCAATGGCCCATTATAAATTCTCCTGACACTGCCTGTAATGGACCCACATTTGTCTAAGCGAAACGTTTCCTTTTCACGTATCTATAGAAGACTTTAAAGTCCATTTTTGTGTTTGTTTTTGGCCAGTGATTTGAGCGCTCAAGATAGAGCCCACATATGAAACCCTCAGAGCGGTGATCCCTCTCGAGGAGTTCACAAACTCGCCCCCCTCCCAGTAAAACCCACATAGAGGGACAGAAGGTTCAAAGGTATTCTGGCTGATGAATTTTCCCATGTACACAAAGCCTTAACCCCAGAGGAAAACCCTTTCCTCGTCACCCCAAAGATCCGAGAATAAAAGGTGGAAGGGAGATCGGAGCCCGAGCAGCCATGGGCAAGAAGCGGGACACACAAGGGTCCATCCTCAGGTCAAATAGGTGCTGAGAGCAGGAGTAATGGCTGAAGATCTGCGTGTTTCCACTGTAATAAGGCAGGTCACCATTGAGTTGACTAATGAAAGTGACGGGGAAAACCTGTAGGATTAATGAGAGTCCACCAGTTCAGTGCTGGAAAACGGGCCCTGATGGAAAGCACAGCAGGTCAGGCTGTGCCTTTAACTGTAACAGTCAGACACAGTAACCCCACCACAGAGAGTGCAGGAAAACTTAACAAAATCCCAGAGAGTTACAGGAATTTGTATTCAAAGGAAAAGTGACCCCATACCCCTCGAGTAGGGCAAGCAAGCCCATAGTCATACTGAGGGATAAAGGGGCCAAACAAACCCTTCTGCTGGGAAAAGACCTTTACCCGAGAGAGTGCAGTGAATACTAGAGTGTTAGTGAATGGTATCGGAAGATGATATATGACCATACCTGTATATCGACTGCACTTGGAATGTGACCCAGTTTCAAGACCGGTAACCATGGGGATTGTACCTAGTTTACCGGTGGAGGGGTCGATCAGCTCCTGGGTAATGATCTGACAGGGGAAAATGTGGCATCTTCCCCAGTAGCTCTGGAGAGACCAAAAGAGGTCAGGGAGACAGAGCGGTTCCAGGAGAAATAAAAACAAGAAATGCTGGAATCACTCAGCAGGTCTGGCAGCATCTGTGAAAAGAGAAGCAGAGTTAACGTTTCGGGTCAGTGACCCTTCTTCGGAACAGTTACGGGAGAAGGTGCCTGGCATTCTTACTGATTGTGTGGTGACTCGGTCCATGGCCAAACAATCCCCTGAACTGACACTGCAGACGGATGACCCTACTGTCTGGTTATCTGAAACCTTCTTTGGGAAGTTAGAGGACCCAAAGGATGTGTTAAACAAATCGTCCTTAGTTGAGTCTCAACAACCTGACCCAGTGTTAAAAAAGGCACAGACTGTCCAAACCAAAACTGAAGCAGAGGGAGTTGCAGAGTGTTACTATTTAAAGAACGAGGTGCCAATGAGGAAGTGGAGACCGCTTCACAGACCTGCGGATGAAGAGTGGACAGTGCTTCACCAGATATGGATGCCGCTGAGGTACCTTAAAGAAATATTCAGAATGGCCCACGAACTTCCAATGACTGGACATGTCGGTATATGAAAAATCGAACCCCGCATAAGACAGCATCTTCACTGGCCACAACTCAATAAAGATGTGGTGGAGTTCTGTCAAACTGGTCACATGTGCCAAGTTGTGGGGAAGCCCCAAGCTGCAATAAAACCTTCACCCCTAATTCCCATACCAGCTTTTGGGGAACCCTTCAGCAGAATGCCAGTGGATTGTGTGGGACACCTGCTGAAAACAAAACGGGATTACCAGTACCTTCTCACCATTATGGATGTGGTGACCCGATTCCCAGAGGCCATTATCCCGAAGAACTATCTCTGCCAAGGTAGTGGTGGAGGGGCTAACCCAATTCTTTACCCGATATGGGCTGCCTGCTGAGATCCAGATGGAACAGGGCACACATTTTATATCAAGTATTTTTGAAAAGGGAATCTGGACATAACCCAGTGCAAGTCCTCAGCCTACCATCCACAGTCACAAGGGGCTTTGGAGCGGCACCACCAGACCCCAAAGACAATGATCAGGCCATACTGCTATGAGTAACCCCATGACTGGGACAAAGGGCTGGGATTTCTCCTGTTGGTTACCAGGGACTTATCCAATGATTCCACTGGCGTTATTCTCTTTCAATTAGTTTATGGACACGAGATGAGAGGTCCTCTTAAACTAATCAAGGAAAAGTTTTTTGGGGCAGAGGGATCAAACTTCCATGTTAGACTACATTTCCTTGCTCTGGGAGTGGCTCACGAGAGACTGTGCCTTGGCTCAGTAACGCCTAAAGACCTCCCAGGCAGCTATGAAAAGGTAATCAGACTGAAATGCCGAGGCTGGAACATTTCAGGACAGAGACCATGTATTGTTACTACTCCCAATGCAGGGTGAATCCCGAAAAGCCCCCAGTTCAGTGGTCCATATCGAGTGGTAAAAGGAATAGTTAGGTAAATTATTTACTTGACACCCCAGACCAAAGGAAAAAAGCAAAGGCTTTGGAGGGGACAGACATGCACAGATCTGTCAGACAGTCAATGGGGAGGCTTGAAAAGGACAGTGAGGACAGGTTAGAAGAGGGCCATGAGGAATCTCAACTGGAATCCCCTAGTCTCCGATTAGCCAACCCAGAAATGTTAGATAAATTAGACCACACGCTCTCCTCTTTAAATACAACCCAAAAAAGGCACCCTAAAAAGTCTGCTAACAGCATTTACATAAAGCTGCAAGGGCAAGGTAAGTTCCAAAAAAGGCAAGCCGATGGTGAGGGAGATGCCTCACCTAGTCGAAGTGCCGCAGTAAAGTGAAGTGAAAGCTGGACAGACACTTGCGAGCACTAATGTCCCAGAGGACAAAGGGCAGATCAGAAAAAAATGATGCTCTCTACAGTAAAGGGAAAAGTGAGGGCGAAATACCCTAAAGTAAACAGCATTTGTGTACCTCATCAGAAGCTGAATGTGAGGTCAGTGTGGATCTTCCCACTGAAGAACCCAATGATCAGGTCCCAAACCGAAAGCTAAACAAACCCAATCAAAAAACCAATTTATTACACATTGTCAGTTTAGGGAGGAAGTTTAGACAGGAACCTGAATGGTGAAAGTTTCATTGCAGGAGAGAAAAAAAAGGTCGAACCCGACACATCATCATCCCAGACAAAACACCAAAAAATTAAATCATCAAAACTGTAATAGACAATGTCCGCTGCAGTAATTCTAAGATTAATGTTTGAATTTGAGAAGTGATTATTGAGAATTAATGTGTGTTTCCTTCTATTTCTTCTCACAATTCTGTAATAAAATGTTCCTATTATCATATTTCTTTCCATGTGCTGCAGCGGTGTCAAGATAACACAATATGCCCAATGAGGAATTTTAATTCATCGATTAGACACTAACAGTAATCTTTTAATGGAAAAAATCCTGCAGCTAACCTTGAAAAAAATGGCAGCCAAGATGGCCACCGCAATTGGCATCTGAAACACATTTTCACATTCCAGAGGCAACAGGAGACACATGTCTGATGAGCCTGGACCCAAAACATAGGCTTTCTCTAGTTACTGAATTAACTACGATTACATTCATTAACACGGTATACAAGGACATCCTGACAAATTGACTTTAAAAGAGCAAACTCCTCCAAGTGTAAATACTGGTATCCTGAAACCTGGGGAGATAGAAGTTCCTAACTTTGAATCTCTTAATAAGTGTCCAGCAAATACAATGAGGCAGTCAGGAGACCTTCTGTCATCTATGTGAAAGCTGGGAGTTGCCCCTGGACAAAGACAGACAAGCCAGTGATTCAAACTGTGCAGAAGCAGAAGGGCTGTGTCCCCCTCTCCCTCTCCCAATTTCTCTGTCCAGATAACTTCACAAGTTTGAAAACCACGTGCGGCTGTGAGCCCTCCAAGCCTACAGATTACTACAGACAGATACACCAGGGGAAGAAAGCCACCCACAAGTCTGCCTCCAAGAAAATCCTGAGCCACGTGGGTCAGCCACAAAGGGCACTTTGACCATCCAAAGACTTCAAGAATATAACTTCAGCCAGAAGACCACCGAATCATCCAACCTCACAGAATCAGTATTTTTTTAAAATTTATTTAGGACTCCAATCCAATCACAAATGTACTTCTCACTCTGTAATCTATTTCCATGTGATTCTCGTGTGAGTGTGTGCGTAAATGTGTGTTGTATTTTTTATGGTTTTATTTAGATTAGATTAGATTAGATTAGAGACACAGCACTGAAACAGGCCCTTCGGCCCACCGAGTCTGTGCCGACCATCAACCACCCATTTATACTAATCCTACACTAATCCCATATTCCTACCAAACATCCCCACCTGTCCCTATATTTCCCTACCACCTACCTATACTAGTGACAATTTTTATAATGGCCAATTTACCTACCAACCTGCAAGTCTTTTGGCTTGTGGGAGGAAACCGGAGCACCCGGAGAAAACCCACGCAGACACAGGGAGAACTTGCAAACTCCACACAGGCAGTACCCAGAATCAAACCCGGGTCCCTGGAGCTGTGAGACTGCAGTGCTAACCACTGCGCCACTGTGCCGCCCCCACATACGGTTTAGATTGCTAAGTATAATAAACTCACCTCTTTCCTGTTTAAACTCTAGAGAACCTGTCCGATTGGTTCCTTCACCATCACACCAACGGGAAAAGGGAAAATACTCACTGAGATGGTTACCACATCCGCTCTTTAGAAAGGACAAACCCTATTGCGGTCAAATAAGAGGAAGGACAAGAGGAGAGACTGTGAACCCTCCTCACCTGGCTGTAACAATAGGCAGGGTTGGAGGTGGAGAGAACACGGGAATTAAGTCAGCTCAGCATTAAATAGCAGAGGTTGTTAACATCCTGGTTCAGCCTCAGACAATGGCCAGCGAGGGGGATGCAGATCGTGGATGGGGAATATAATTTGCGACAGAAGCTGAAGACAATGGTTTCAGTCTGCTCACGATATAAATTACGAGAACACTAAATCATTGAAATATGGCTTATGAATCTAATAGTTGGATAAAGAGACTTACCAGGGACACCAATAATAGCGAGGATGGGATAATAAATCGATTGAATCATCTTCAGAGCACAAAAGATCCGCTCTTCTAATGTTATCCAGTAATAATCTGCAGTGAGCCAGTAAAACCAATAGGAGAAACTCCTGCTGTCTATTGCAGTAACATTCCAATCTATTGTTCTCAGATTCTGACCCATTGTTGTAACATTCCAATCTATTGTTCTCAGATTCTGACCCATTGTTGTAACATTCCAATCTATTGTTCTCAGATTCTGACCCATTGTTGTAACATTGCACACTATTGTTCTCAGATTCTGATCTATCCTCTCCCTCTCTCTGGAGCTGCTGATCTCTGTTATGTTCCCGCTGACATTATGGGATAATACATTGAAAGGAGCCCCTTATTAATAGACGATGGAAAGACTCCCAGTGACACAATTAGGGTCCATGGAGACGGACATTAACTACAGTCACTGAACAAACAGGTTCAGTTAACTCATTACAATCTAAACGTTTTTGTACCACAATAAAGTAGAACATTTATTTGGTATGGATAGGATATCTGAGGTTTAATGAGGAAAGGAATTGTGGAAACACAGCGGCACTGGCCAGAGTCTGCGAATCCTCCTTTGATATGGGATTGGTGACAGAGGACTGGAAGGCTGTAAATGTTACACCCTATTTAAAAAGAGGAGAGGTTGGACAAACCCTGTAACTACTGACCAGTTAGTCTAATGTTAATAGTTGGAAACTTCTGCTGTCCGTAACCCAGCACAAAGTATTTCTTGCCTGTAAAATCATGGTTAATAAATGACGCGTATCCATTGTCTCTCGAGATAAGGAGGCCCAAAAGAAAGAAATGACAAGCAGCATAGATAAGTTAATGGAAAATAATTTTCTAATCTTGATCGAGTTCGTTCAGGACGTAACTGTGAGTGTTAATGAGAATAGCGTGTTTCGTGTAATGGAATCAGAGAATCATTGTTGGGTTAAGGCACATAAAGAGGCCAGTTGGAACGTTATTGCTGTGCCAGCTGATAAACGATCTACTATTCTAATCCCACCATCCAGCATTTGGCCAATAACCCTGCAGATTGTGGCACCTGAGCTGCATGTCCAGACTCCTTCTGAATGGGTTGAGTGTCCCTGCCTCAACTACCCTTTCAGGCAGTGAGTTTCAGACTCACACCAAAGCAGGGGACCCAGTCCTGAGCCTTGTGGAACGCCGCTGGAAACATCCCTCCTGACTCTAAAATACCCGTCAACAATTACCCTTTGTTTCCTGCCACTGAGCCAATTTGCTATTTCTGGGTGAACAGGTGTTTCCTCAGCTCCCCCCTAATCTTTCCATCAATCATTTTAAATCTATGCCCCCTCATCACTGATCTCTCTGCTAATGTGATTAGACCCTTCACCTCCACTCTATCCAGGCCCCTAAAAATATATACATTTCAATCAGATCTCCCCTCAGCCTTCTCTGTTCCAAGAAGAACAACCCCAGTCTATCCATTCATTCCACATAGCTGCATTTTTCCAGTCCTGGCAACATCCTCGTAAATCTCCTCTGTGCCCTCTCTATTGCAATTATATCCTTTCAGTAATGAGGTGACCAGAACGGCACAAAACACTCAAGTTATGGTCTACCCAAAGAGTTATACAGTTCCAGCATAACCTCCCTGCTTTTGTATTCTATACCTCAGCTAATAAAGGGAAGGATTCCGTATGCCTTCTTAACCACCTAATCAACCTGTCCTGCTACTTCGGGGATCTGTGGACATTGACTCCAAAGTTCCCTCACTTCCTCTACACTTCGTAGTATTTTCCCATTAATCGTGCATCCCTTTGCTTTGTTTGAACTCCTCAATTTGCATCGCCTCATTCTTAATCAGGTGGAATCCCATTTGCCACTTTTCTGCCATCGATATCTTCCTGCAACCTACAGCAATCCTCCTCGCTATCTACCACACGGCAAATCTGTGTGTCATCTACAAACCTCTTGATCATGCTTCTACATTTACGTCCAAGTCATTAATAGATACCACAAAAAGCAGGGGACTCAGTCCTGATCCCTGTGGAACACCATTGGAAACAGTCCGAAGGTCTGTCTGAAACAGTCCGGGGTTCCGAGGAAGGGTCACTCTCCTTCTCTTTCCACAGATGCTGCCAGACCTGCTGAGTGATTCCAGCATTTGTTGTTTTTGTTTCAAATTTCCAGCATCCGCACTATTTTGCTTTTATTATATTGGAAACAGTCCTCCAGTCAATAAAACACCCATCAACAATTGCCCTTTGTTTCCTTCCAATGAGCCAATTTTGTATCAACCTTGCTTTATTTCCCTGGATTCCATGGGATTTTATTTTTTTTAACTAGTCTGCCATGTGGGACCTTGTCAAAAGCCTTGCTTAAATCCATGTAGACCACATGAACTGCACTACCCTCATCTATCTTCCTTGTTACTTCTTCAAAAAATTCAATCAAGTTGGTCAAACTAGAGCGTCCCTTAACAAATCCATGCTGACTATCCTTGATTAGCCTGTGCCTTTCTAAGAGACAGTTTATCCAGTCTCTCAGAATAGATTCCAATAATTTGCCCACTACTGAGGTTAGACTGACTGGCCTGTAATTTTTCATTCTAACCCTGGGGTCCTTTATAAACAGAGGTTCAATGTTAACAGTACTCCAATCCTCTGGCGCCACACCTGTACCCAGTGAGGACTGGAAAATGATGGTCAGACCCTCTGTTATTTCTTCTCTTGCTTCTTTGAACAGCATAGGATGCATTTTATCTGGATCTGGTGACCTATCAACTTTCAAGGATGCTAATCCCATTAATACCTCCTCTCTCCCTAAGTATATCACATCAAATACTTCATATTCCTCCTCCTTAGCTACAATATCTGCATCATACCCCTCTTTTGTAACGTGAAACACGAAGTATTCATTAAGAACCATACCAACATCTTCCACCCCTGCACATGCATATGCAATTATGTATATACACTTATGTTTACAGACTTTCTAAAGGCCTGTGATCAAATGGCATTTCATAGACCTGTTATGAAAATGGAACACATGGGTTAATGTGACAGTGATAGTGTGGATATGACACTGACTCAGGGACAGAAAGCAGAGAGAAGTAGTGAACAGACATTGTTCAGACTGGTGGAGGAGGGGGAGTATACAGTGCAATTTCTCAGGGGTCAGTATTAGAACCAGTACTCTTCCTGACATATAGATAAATAGATACATGACAAAGACTTACGTGTGAAGAGCAGAGTCTCAACATTTGCATAAGCCAGGAAAATTATAAATGTAGTAACCATTGTGAAGGATAGTAGCTGCTTCAGGAGGACATGGACAGTCAGATGGTGAAATGAGAATACACATGGTGAATGAAATTTAACACATAGAATTGGGGAAGTGATTATTTTGTGAGGGAGAATAAGGGGAGTGAATAGAAACTAAACTGCACCATTTAAAAGATGATACCGGAGCACAGAGACAGGGTGCATATGTACACAAATCTTCAATGGTGGCCGGATAAGTTCTGAAGATTTTAAAAAGGCATCCGGGATCCTTAGCTTTATAACTAGAAGCAAAGAATTTAAAAAACCACAAGAACATTCTGCTAAGACTAGAAATGAATGTTTGAGCCTCAGCTGAGATATTGTGTCCAATTCTGGACACCACACTTTATGAAGATTCCAAGGCCTTGGAGATGGTACCAAGGTGTTATACTAGAATGGTAACAGGGATGAGGGACTTCAGTTTTGGGGAGAGAATCTGGGATTGTTCTCCGTAGAGCAGAGAAGCTAAAAGGGAGAGTTAATAGAGGGGCTGAAAATAATGATGTGTTTTGCTAGAATAAATAAAGAGAAGCTGGTTTCACTGGATGAAGGGTCAGTAACCAGAGAAAACAGTTTAATGTTGATTAACAAACAAACAGAGGAGAGATGAGCAGATTTTCATTTCTTTACACAGCTAATGTTTATGATTTGGAATGCAGTTCCGGAAAGGGTTGTGGAAGCAGATTTAACAGAAACTTTCAGTCTGGAATTGGATCAATACTAACAGGGTGATTTACTGGACTGGGAGAAAAGAACAGGGGAGAGGAATCATTGAAAATGTCCTTCAAAGAGCTGGAACTGGTACGATTTGTTAAATAGTCTCCTCCTGTGCGGTGTGATTCTCTGACTGTCTGATAACAGAAACCATTGAGTACGTATCTCGTGTGTGCAATTGACACTCAGCAGTTTTTAATCCCGAGATTAATTGTTACTTGTTTTCTGATGAAGACAACAGCAGAAAGACAAATACAAGGGGCTGGTGAGGTAAATTGTGTTGACAATGTGTTTATTGGGTTATGATGTCTCTCTTTGATCACAGACCTCGCCTGGTTTCAATCCGTCAATTACAAACTCGTTGCTTTTATTCCTATTTTATTTCCTGTTTATTTGTTCTCAGGATATGGGTGATACTGACAAGGCCAGCATTTCTTCCCCATCCCTGGCTACCATGAGAAAATTGCGATTCTTGAACCACTGCAGTCCCTGTGGTTCTAACAAACAAAATAACATTTAGTATTTTGATGAGGCAGTTTCATCACTGGACAGTTCAGAATGAGTTAGGTTTGAACATGAGGATGAGAGTTTTAAAATCAAGATGTTGCCAGAGCAGGGGCCAATGTAGGTCAACGAGCACTGGAGTGATGGATGAACGGGACTTGCTTTGAGTTTAGATACAGGCAGCAGGGTTTTAGATGAACAGATATTTGTGGCAGAATCAGTACAGGTTAGATGCAGAGTAAAGCTGACTCGACACTGTGCCCATCAAACACTGCCATGAAAGGTACAGCACGGCTAAGATACAGAATAAAGCTCACTCTACACTGTCCCCCATTAAGTATTCCCAGGACAGGTACAGCACTGGGGTTGGCTGCTGCCTAATTGGAGGTGCTGAGTAGTTAACGAGGTTCAGCTGACTGTGGCTGTGTGAAGAGGCTGGAAGCTGTGTGACTGCTGCAAGAAGGAGAAACTGAGATTGAAGGAAAGGTTTTTCCACATTGTCAACAGGAGTCTGGGGAAAGAGGAGGGGAGAGCAGCTAATTAGATAGCTATTTCAAAGAGACAGTACTGACACAATGGGCCGAAAAGCCTCCTTCTGTGCTGCACCAATCTCTAATTCTATGAACAAGAGACAGAGAGTGAAGTGAGTGAGGGACAGAGAGAAAAAACGTGAAAGAGGGAAAGGTCAATAGAAAGTGCGAAAAAATCGTGTTTGCATCACTTTTTCAGCAGAGGAGTCATGATTTGCCCGTCCCCGTTCCTGTTGAGACAGGTGACACACAAACATCCTGCTGCCTCCTCATTTCCATGCATTCTACGTACACCACAAAGCGACCAGCGCTGCTGTCTGTCTGCAAGCTTAACAGGGGCCTAACTGTTTGTGAGGCTGGCTCGTGTTTCAGCCAGGCTTCAGCTCTTCAAGGCAGTCTGTCCCTCTTAACGGGAAGTTGCACTGAATTACAGGAGGCTGCTGTTGCTGATTGGGAATGCTGCAATCGGAGACAAGGCAAATGTAATACTACGACAGAGAGAGGGCTCTGTTGTTCACGGATGTGATGCTGGAGGTCTTAGCCATGGTGGGTGACAGGCGGAGAGAGGCCATGTTTCCCTGGGGTGGGCTGGAGACCCTCCAGGAACGTCCTCCGAATGGAATGGGAGCAGGTGGCCAGGGAGATCAATGCAAGAAGTCTGGCCCCGAGGACTTGGCAGCAGAGCCAGAAGAAGTTTAATGAGTTCACACGGGTCACACAATGTCAGTGAATTCATCTTCACATGGCTTCTCCTACCCCCAACATCACCAACCTCTCACACTGCTCAATGTAACACACCCCCATCACTCACCCATCAGTAGTCCCTAACACTCAGGACTCACACCTAACATTCACATACTCCATCTCACCTTCACACACATTCCACTTATACCAGCTTCACACCCACCCCTCACTGCCTCCACGTTCCTGCAGCTATTCAACTGTGCCAAGAACATCACCCAAACACAGTGCAACACAATCACTGACATTCTGCCCTCTCTCTTACAGAACATGGTGGCCGACAATCACAGGGAGCAGCAGTGAACCGGCGGGGACAAGGCAGACCTTCATCCCCTGAGCCTGAGGGAGGAGATGGTTCTTCACATCATGGGACCGGCTGTGACAGAGCCCATAGCATCCGGCATCACCGAGAGTATTCAGGATGATGCTATGTTCTGGCCTTATGTCTCTTCTTAACTCCCAACTGCCCCTCGTCCTGCTGTCGGGGATGATGTACAAGCTGCAGATGGTGGGACCATGAAGCTCCAGCTTTCCAACCCACCCCCAATCCCTCACCCCAACCCTCCCCCTCTGATTTTATACTTTCCAGTCATAACCCAAATCTGCCAGCTTCCCAGTCACAGCAGATCCAGGAGACAGAGAGAGAGAGAGAGCAGCACAGCACTGATGGTGAAACCCCATCACTTGGTCTGATGCTCATAGTTATCAGATCAAATACTTACACTGTGTGGACCTTAGATGCTGGTATAGAGTCGGAATCTGCACATGGTGAGTCACCGAGCACGGGTGAGGTGCAGCCAAGCCAGGGGGAAAGAATAGCTCATGTGTCAGCTCACCGGAGGGTGAGGTCACAAATGTGTTATAATACACAGGACACAGATGTAAACATTGCTGGAACAGCATACAGGAGAATGCTGATCGACATGTACACTGAGATACTTTGTCCATTGACAGGCCTGTCAGACAGTCTCTTATCACTGTCTCGGAACATGGAGGAGTCCGGCTCCAACATAGCACAGGACATTGCACAGAGTTTGAAGCCCATACTTTCCCCTTTGGAAGTGGTCACTAACTCCATGACAGCAGTAGCGGACTTAGCCCTGATACAGTGTCTGGTGAACATTGTCTCCGCTTCCACTGCAGCACAGACGGCAGACACCCAACGTCTCAGTGCTGCAGTGGAAGCTCAGACTGAGGTCATGAGATCCATGTTTGCTGCCAGGCAGGATCAGACTGCTGTCATCATGGCTGTGGATCTCAGTGTTCAAAGGTGTTTGCAGGCTCTCACAGCAGTCCAGCAATCTGTGATCCAGTAGATTACTAGGATTACTGATGTGTCGCCCCGTGGGAGTGAGAGTGGCTCCGTGGAGCGGGAACCTGCTGTCTTCTCTCAGGATGAAAGTATTTGTTCTCACTTCACTGTCACGACACCAGTGTCCTTGCTGTTACCCATCAGCCAGCCCAGGCTGCTGCTGTCCATGTCGGGGTGGTGCAGTCTGAATCCGAGGCCTCAAGGCCCAGAGCTGCTCGAGGACGTCCTGCAAGGCCATCTGTAGTCTCCCCCAGTGAAAGTCAGCAGCCTTCCACCAGCCATGCTGCAGTCATTGGGGAAACACTGTGTAGGAGCACTGGGCAAGTCGACGGAACCCACAAGACAGGCACTAAGGGAATATACAATGGTGAATAGTTCAGTTTCGTTTGTATAATTGAATACGTTGGATAAAGATGCTAATGAAAAGGTTTTTGTTGGTGTTTTTAACTGCAGGATGGCGACCAAGAGAACACTGTGATGGAGCGTCTCAGATGGGTGTAATGGTGGAGAATCGGGGATCCATGGTGGGAAAGGGAAGATGTACTGGGCATGCTCACACACCAAATGCACATTAATGGAGTGAGAGTTATTTCAGTTCCTGCACCTCTCCCCATTGACATGGGGACCCCGCAGAGCCACCTACACCATCAGGAATCCCGCTATCCTGACAAAGCCACGGGATGTCTCATCCTGCTTCTCCCTGCTGAGGGAGAAAATGATGACATAGATGGTCACCCTCACCTCCCAGAATTATCAATGGACAACACACAGGCCTAGTAACTACTGGCCAGTTAGTTTAACATCAGTGGTGATTAAGGTTTTAGAAACTATAATCAGAGAAAAAGGACAACACACACTTGGAGAGGTTTGTATTATGTAAGCATTGTCAGCACGGATTTCTAAAAGACAGATCACGCTTGACTGAACTAATTGAATTTATTTGATGAAGTAACAGAGAGGTTTGATGAAGGGAATGTGGTGGATGTTGTATACATGGATTTTATGAAATTATTTGATAAAGTACCACACAAAAGTTTGGCGAACAAAATTGAAGTTCATGCATTCGCATCCAATTGGATCAAATTTTGTCAAGGACAGAAAAGTGTGAGTTGTGGGAAATGGTTGTTTTTCAGACTGGAGGATTGTAGACAGTGATGTTCCCCAATGGTCAGTGCTAAGAGCTTGGAATACAGAGTAGAATATCAAAATGTTCCGATCTTGGAGCAGGTGAACGGGAGGATGTTGCAAACCGCCTGCAACAGGATATAGATAGGCTGGCAGAATGGACAGAGAAATGGCAGGCGGAATTTAATACAGAGGTGTGTGAGGTGATCTATTTTGTCAGAAGGAATAGGAAGGCAATATAGACTTAATGGCACATTTCTAAAGATTGTGCAGGAACAGAGGGACCTGGGGCTCCATAGGCATTGATCTTTGAAGGTGCCAGGACATATTAGGACAGTGTTTAGCAAAGCATATCAGATCATGGGCTTCATCATTAGAGGCAAAGATACAAAAGGAGGGAAGGTATGCTGAAACTTTATAAAGCTTTGGTTAGGCCCCAACTAGAGAACTGTGTTCAGTTCTGGTCACCACACTTTAGGAAGGATGTGAAGGTCCTTGAGAGGGTGCAGAGCAGATTTACCAGAATGGTTCCAGGGATGGGAGTTTAGTTACAAGGTTAATTTGGAGAAGATGGAGTTGTTCTCCCTGGAGTAAAGGAGATTGAGAGAGATTTGATAGAGGTGTACAAGATTATGATAGGCTTAGAAAAGATAGACAAGGAAAAACTGTTCCCATCAACTGATAAAATATGGACTAGGGGACACAGATGGAAGGTTTTGGGTAAGAGATGCAGGGGTAATATAAGGAAGAACCTTTTTACACAGTGGATGGTAATGAGTTGAATTCACTGTTCATGAGGGTGGTGGAAGCTGAGACAATCAATGATTTCAAAAGGAAACTGGATGGGCACTTGAAGGAAATGAAATTGCAGGGATACAGGTATTGAGTGGGAGAGTGGGACTGACTGGATTGTTCCACAGAGAGCTGGCACAGAGGGGCCGAATGGCCCCTTTCTGTGTCGTAAATGTCTCTATCAATCTCTGTGAATCTATGTTGGATATGTCTTCTGCTCCTCTCTGGAAAGATCCAGATAAATAGAAGTTCAATAAAACTGTGACCTTAACAGCCACTGACAGCTCTGTCCTCACCCTGGTGTGAGGCTCCAGGTCGTGTTACAGGAGGTGACACAGCTCTGTGACCATCTCCTTATTGAATCAGAGTCACCCACACACTGCTCCGGGGTTAGGTGTAGGTAGGAAAAGTGCTCTTGGAAAACACGGGGTGGGTAGGGCAGTGCCCCCTCCTTCTCCCTCTTTACAGAGCATCCCCTCTCTGCAACCTCTGCTCCATTTGTTGGTCATGTCATAGACCCAGAGACACTGTAACTACAGTCCCCATTCCTTGTCCAGACTTGGGTCACCAAATCCTCTGTCTTCCCTGAATGTCTCTAGCAGCTCACAACACAACCTCCAGAAAACCATCCACAGGACCTCCACTAACTTAACAATGGCAGAAGTATGTCAAAAACCCCTCACCTGTAAGTTGGATGCCTGGTCCTTTTAAATAACACTAGAGGGGGTTCCTCGTGCTGCTGAATGTATGTTCAGCTGAGAGTGAATAACACAGGCGGTCAGTGGACATGCACAGACCAAGTTTCAAAGACGTACATGAAAGCTGCCGGAATGGATGATCGACACCATATTCAGACCCACCCTCAAAGGAACAACAGATATATGGTACGATTGAGCTAGAGCCCTGCCCAGATTGGGACACTGTGCTGGCCACACTAGAAGTGGCCGGCTGTGAAGATAGACTAACAGCAGATAGACGACACGACCGGGCTGGAGCTCTGCCCAGCATGGGGTATTGAGCAGGCCGCACTCAAAGTTCACATCTCTTTATGGATCACAGCTTCTGCACTGTCAGCACCAGTAGTGCTGTGAAGTCTAAAATCGTGGATCAGGTCAGATACAAAGGGAAAGAAATTCACTTTGAAAGGAGATTTGGAAAAGATTGAAATAAAAAGATTTTCAGGAATATCGGAATGGGACTAATTAGAGGGGTGAGGGCATGGAGCGAGTTCAAACACAAGAATGAGAATATTAAAATTAAGGTGCTGCCAGACCGGGAGCCAATGTAGATCAGTGAGAACAGGGCTGATGGGTGATCGGGATTTGTTGTGAGTTAGGATACAGGCAGCAGAGTTCTAGATGGGCTGTGGTTTATGGAGGTTTTTAACAGGGAGGGTGACCAGGATAGAATTGGAATAGTCAAGTGTGGATTTAACAGTGACAGGGACGAGGGTTTATGCAGCAGATGGGCTGAGATATTGGGCTGGGTGAAGTTTGTATTTGACAGATCGGGGATGGACTTCATGATGGAGATCAATGACGTTGGCTTCAGTCTTCCCAAAATTTACATTGCAGACAAACATTTCAGTGAAACAGGGTTTACAGATCTCCTAGCCTGAAATAGAGACAACAACAGCAGCAAAGATGAGAGTAAATGACAGGAATTTGTAATACAGTTCACAGCAGTTTACAGAGCTAATAGCTGGAGATATTCACAAGGAATAACAACGGCAACAAGAAGGGCAGAGTAAATTACAGGAGCAGTAATGCAGTTAAGCATGGTTTATAGAAATAATAGCTAGATAGAGAGACTTACCAGGGACACCAATAATAGCCAGGATGGGATAGTAAATGTATTGAATAATCTTCAGTGCGCGGTCGATACGAGTGTTTAATGAGAACCGATCATAATATGTAGAAAGATAGTAAAGATCCCACGATAAACTCCTGTCCGTTGTTGCAACATTCCAATCTATTGTTCTCAGATTCTGACCCATTGTTGTAACATTCCAATATATTGCCCTCAGTTTCTGATCTATCCTCTATCTCTCTCTGGAGCTGCTGATCTCTGTTAGTGCTGATTTTCCCGCTGACACTATGTTATAACACATTGAAAGGTGCCCCATTTTAATAGAAAATGGGAAACTTCCAGTGACACAATTAGGATCCATGGAGACTGACATTAATTACAGTCACGGAACAAACAGATTCCGTTAACCCTTTTCAATCCAACACTTTTTGTACCACAATAAAGTAGACCATTTACCGAGTCTGGATGGGATGTATGAGGGTTGCTGAGAGAAGGAATGGTGGGAATAGCAGAGGCCCTAGCCAGAATCTTCCAATTCCCCTTGGATATGGGCGTGATGACAGATTTACACAGGCTTGCCACTCTCTGGGTGAAGAAATTTCTCCTCATTTCAGTCCTGAAAAGATTACCCCGTATCCTTAGACTATGACCCCTGGTTCTGGACTCCCCCACCATCAGGAACATCCTTCCTGCATTTACCCTGTCAAGCCCTGTTAGAATTTTATAGGTTTCTATGAGATCCCTCCTCGTTCTTCTGAACTCCAGCGAATATAATCCTAACCGACTCAATCTCTCCTCGTACGTCAGTCCCGCCATCCCAGGAATCAGTCTGATAAACCTTCGCTGCACTCCCTCTCTAGCAAGAGCATCCTTCCTCAGATAAGGAGACCAAAACTGCACACAACATTGCCGCTGTGGCCTCACCAAGGCCCTGTATAATTGCAGCAAGACATCCCTGCTCCTGTACTCGAATCCTCTCGCTATGAAGGCCAACATAACATTCGCCTTTTTTACCACCTGTTGCACCTGCATGCTAACCTTCAGCGACTTGTGTACGAGAACACCCCGGTCTCGTTGCATATTTCACTCTCTGAGTTTATAGCCATTCAGATAATAATGTGACTTCCTGCTAACCTCACATTTATCCACATTATACAGCATCTGCCATGCATTTTCCCACTCACTCAACTTGTCCATATCACCCTGAAGCCTCCCTGCATCCTCCTCACAACTCACCCTCCCACCCCGTTTTGTGTAATCTGCAAATTTGGAGATATTACAATTAGTTCCCTCATCGAAATTATTAATGTCTATTGTGAATAGCTGGGGTCCTAACAATGATCCCTGCGGTACCCCACTATTCATTGCCTGCCATTCAGAAAAAAGAACGTTTTACTCCTACACTTTGTTTCCTGTCTGCCAACCAATTTTCTATTCATCACAATACGTTACCCCCAATCACATGCATGTTAATTGTACATGCTAAGCTCTTAGGTGGGACTTTGTCGAGAGCCTTCTGAAAGTCCACTGTCTCCCCCTCATCAACTCTACTAGTTACACCCCCGAAGAATTATATTAGGTTTATCAAGCATGGTTTCCCTTTCGTAAATCCATGATCTGTCCGATTCTACCACTATTCTCCAAGTGCTCTGCTATAAAATCTTTGATAATGGTCTCTAGAATTTTCCCCACTACTGACGTCAGGCTGACTGGTCTATAATTCCCTGCTTTCTCTCTCCCTCCCTTTTTCAACAGTGGGGTTACATTAGCTACCCTCCAATCTATAGGAACTGTTCCAGAGTCTATAGAATCTTGAAAGATGACCACCAATGCTTCCACTTTTTCTAAAGCCACTTCCATAAGTACTGTGGGAAGCATTCTATCAGGCCCTGGGGATTTATCGGCCTTCAATCCCATCAATTTCCCCAACACCATTTCTCTACAAATACTGATTTCCTTCAGTTCCTCTCTCTCACTAAACCCTGTGTTCTCCAACATTTCTGGTATGATATTTGTGTTCTCCGTTGTGAAGGCAGAATCAAAGTATCCATTTAGTTGGTCAGCCATTTCTTTGTTCCCCAAAATAAGTTCCCCTGTTTGACTGTAAGGGACCTACTTTTGTCTTCACCAATCTTTTCCTCTTCACATAGCTATAGAAACTTTTACAATCAGTTTTTATGTTCCCCACAAGCTTACTCTCGGACACGATTTTCCTCTTCTTAAACAATCCCTTGGTCCTCCTTTGCTGAATTCGAAACTGCTCCCAATCACCTGGTCTGTTGTTTTTTTCTGGCTAATTTGTATGCGTCTTCCTGGGATCTAATGCTATCTCAAATTCTCCTTGTAAGCCATGGTTTGGCTACCTTTCCCGTTTTACTTTTGCACCAGACAGGAGTAAACAATTGTTGCAGTTCATCCATGCACTCTTTGAATTTTTACCATTGCCGATCGACCGTCATTCCTTTTGGTAACGTTTCCCAATCCATCATAGCCAACTCGAGCCTCATACCTTCGTAGTTTCCTTTCTTAACGTTCAGGACCCTAGTCTCAGAATCAACTAGGTCACTCTCCACGTTGACGAAGAATTCTATCATATTATGGTCGCTCATCCCCAAGGGATTTCGCACCACGAGACTGTCAATTATTCCTCTCTCATGAAACGATACCCAATCTAGGATGGCCTGTTCTCTAGTTGGTTCCTCAACGTATTGGTCCAGAAAACCATTTCGTACACACTCAAGGAATTCCTCCTCTACAGTATTGTGACCAATTTGATTTGTCCAATCTATAAGCAGATTAAAGTCACTCATAATTACAGATGTTCCTTTATCGCATGCATCTCTAATTTCCTGTTTAATGCCATTCCCAACATCACCACTACAGTTTGTGGGGTCTATATGCAACCCCCACGAACGTTTTCTGTCCGTTAGTGTTTCTCAGCTCTACCAATACATATTCGACATCGTCAGAGCTAATATCCTTCCTCACGATTACGTTAATTTCCTCTTTAACCAGCTATGCAACTCCAATGGGGCTGAAAATAGGCCGTTTTACTGATGGTGTGAATATTTGGTCGGAATTTCATCTCAAGACATCTCAAGGTGAACTATGTAACCAAGTTTGTGAACAGTTTGGCTTGCTCTCAAACATTTACAAAGCAGAAGGATCGAGATAGGAAATGTTTGGAACGGAGATAGAAAAAAATGGCTTCAATCTTCTCAATATTTATTTGGCTTTGCTGATGTGTGTTGTGATACAATTTCGAAGGACGAAAGAGGACAGACAATACAAGTAAAATGATACAACTATAAAGGTGGTGAAATAACAGAGACACCTGGGGTGTTTGTACACAAATCTTTGAAGGTGGTCGGAAAGACTAACGAAACCGTTAATAAATATATGGGATCCTAGGTTTGATAAATAGAGGAAAAAAGAGCAAAAGCAAGGACATTATGTGAAGCATATAGAAAATACTAGTTCGGTTCCACCTGGAGTCTTGTATCAAATACCAGGAACCACACTTTAGGAAGGACATGGAGCTTTCGGAGAGGGGACAGAACTGTTTTACTAGGATTTGTGCAGGCATGAGGGATTACAGTTATGTAGCTGATGTTGTTCACCTCAGAGCAGAGAACTTTCAGAGGAGATTTGATTGAGGTCTTTAACATTAGGAAGGGTTTAGATAAATTAAATAAAGAGAAACTGTTTCCAATGTCCAAGGGGCCGTTAACCAGTGACACAGATTTAAGGTGATTGGTAAAAGAAGCAGATATGGGGATTTGTGTTTCTGAGTGGTTTGGATTTGGAATGCACAGTCTGATAGGCTTATGGATTCAGATTCAATAGTAGATCCCAAAAGGGAAATGGATAATATCTGAAGCAGAGAAAATGCAAGGATATAGTGAAAGAGACAGGGAGTGGGACTAACTGGATTGCTCTTTGAAAGGGCCAGCACAGATTTGATGGGTCGAATGACCTCATTCAGTCTTTTCTATTCTATGTTTCTATGATTGTAGCTGCCTGTACTTTCACAATATCCCTATCCTTTAACCAGGCGTTTGATAAAGTAAGACATAACAGCCGTGTTTGCAAATTAGAAACACATGGGATTAAAGGGCCAATGTCAGCCGTGGCTCAGTTTGTAGCTCTCCCCCCTTTCAGTCACAAGCTTCTAGGATCAAGTGTCACTGCAGGACTTGATCACAAGAATCAAGGCTGACACTGTAGTGCAGTACTAAGGGAGTGTTACACTGTTAGAGGTGCCATATATTGAATGAAACGTTAAACCAAGGCCCCGGCTGCCCTCCCATTTGGATGTTAAAGATCCCATGGGATTATTTCGAAGAACAGGGGAATTCTCCACAGTGTCCTGGTCACTATTTACCCTTCAATTAACATCACAAAAACAGATCTGATCATCATCACATTGTTACTTGTGGGATCCTGCTGTGTAGAAATTGGCTGCCCTGTTTCCTACATTATGAAACTGACTAAGTGTTCAGAAGTATTCATTAATTGGAAGTCACTTTGGGACATGCAGTGGTCATGAAACACGTTACATAAATGGGAAACTGTTCTTTTATTTACAATGCCAGCATGCAGGAAATTAGCTCAGTGACAGAAAGCAGAGAGTATCGGAGAATGGTTATTGTTCAGTCTGGAGGGAAGTACACTGTGGGATTCCCCAGTGTCACAGTCGGGATCACTGTTGCTGTTTGTTATTGCCGTTGCGTTGTGTACAGACGGGATAATTTTCAGATGGACAGAAGCTCAGAAATGTTAATAAACAGTGAGAAGGATAGTAACAAACTTAAGGAGGACAGAGACTGACTGGTGAAATGGGCAGGAACATGGCAGATGTAATTTAACACAGTGAAGTGTGAAGTGAGACATTTGGGTAGGAAGTATGTGGTGAAACAATATAAACTAAATATAGGGCGGCACAGTGGTTAGCACCGCAGCTTCGCAGCTCCAGGGACCCGGGTTCGATTCCGGGTACTGCCTGTGTGGAGTTTGCAAGTTCTCCCTGTGTCTGCGTGGGTTTTCTCCGGGTGCTCCGGTTTCCTCCCACAAGCCAAAAGACTTGCAGGTTGGTAGGTAAATTGGCCATTATAAATTGTCACTCGCATAGGTAGGTGGTAGGGAAAGAAAGGGACAGGTGGGGATGTTTGGTAGGAATATGGGATTAGTGTAGGATGAGCATAAATGGGTGGTTGATGTTCGGCACAGACTCGGTGGGCCGAAGGGCCTGTTTCAGTGCTGTATCTCTAATCTAATCTAACTGATACCATTATAAAGTGGGTGCAGAGTGTAGAGAGACCTGAGGTGTACACACACAGATCTTTGAAGGTAACATGTAGTGTCTTTGGTGTTAGAGAGACACACACAGAGTAATACAACTCAGGAGGAAATGCTGATGTTCATACATCATTGGTTAGGTCCCAGCTAGAGAATTATGTGCAATTCTGATCACCACACATTGGTAAGGATGTCAAGGACTTATTGAAGATACTGAGGTGATTTACGGGAATGGTACCAGGGATCTGGGAATTCAGTTCTGTGGAGAGATTGGAAAAGCTGGGATTGTTCTCTTTCGAGCAGTGAATGGTAAGGGGAGATTTAATATAGAATTCAAAATCATGAAGGGTTTTGATGGGGTAATTCATGTGAAACTGTTTCCAGTGTCAGAAAGTTCAGTATTAAGAAGACACAGATTGAAGGTAATTGACAAAGAACCAGAGGTGAAATGAGGAGAATTTTCTTACACAGTGAGTTGTTGGGATCTGGAATTCACTGCCTGAAAACATGGTGGAAGCAGATTCAATAAGATCTTTCAAAAGGGAATTTAACAAATACTTGAAAATGGGAAAACACGCAGGAGTCTTGGGAAAGGGGAGGGGGCGTGGAACTCATTAGATAGCTCTTTCAAAGGGACAGCACTGACACAATGGGCCGACAGACCTCCTTCTGTAGTGCATCAATCTCTAATTCTATGAGCAAGAGACAGAAAGTGAAGAGAGGGAGAGAGAGGGAGCAAATGTGCAAGATGGAAAGGGAAATAGCAAGAACGAGAACATCCGGTTTTCGTCCCTTTTTGGGCAGTGGGATCATGATCTGCCTGTCTCCGTTTCTGTTGAGGCAGGTGACACACAAAGCTCCTGTCTCTTCATTTCCATGAAATCTACGTGTCGCCCATGGTGACCCGCGCTGCTGTCTGTCTGCACGCTTAACAGAGACCTAACTGTGTGTGAGACTAGATCGTCTTTCAGCCAGCATTCAGCATTTGAAGGCACTCTGTCCCTCTGAAAGGGAAGCTGCACTGAATCACAGGAGGCTGCTGCTGCTGACTGTGAATGCTGCAATTGGAGACAAGGTAAATGGAATACTGGGACAGAGAGAGGGCTCTTTGGTTCACGCATGTGGTGCTGGAGGCCTTAGTCATGGAGGGTGACAGGAAAAGAGAGACCCTGTTTCTGTGGGGTGGGGTGGAGACCACGAGGAACTCCCTCCGAAGGGAATGGGAGCAGGCGGCCAGGGAGATCAATGCAAGAAGTCTGGCCCCGAGGAACTGGCAGCAGAGCCAGAAGAGGTTTAATGAGCTCACAAGGGTGGTCAATGTCAGTGAATTCATCTCCACATGACATCTCCTACCCCCAACATCACCAACCTCTCACACTGCTCAATGTACCACACTCCCATCACTCACCCATCAGCAGTCCCTAACACTCAGGACTCACACCTAACTTTCACATACTCCACCTCACCCTCACACACATTCCACTTATACCAGCTTCACACCCACCTCTCACTGCCTCCACATTCCCCAGCTATTCAGCTATGGCAGGGACATCACACAAACACAGTGCAACACAATGACTGACATTTTTGCCCTCTCTCTTACAGGACAAGGTTTCCCATAATCACCGGTGCCGCATTGAACCGGCGGGGGCCAGGCTTACCTTCATCCCCTGAGCCTGAGGGAGGAGATGGTTGTCCATAACATGGGACCGGCTGTGACAGAGCCCGTAGCATCCGGCATCACCGAGAGTATTCAGGATGATTTTACGTTCCTGCCTTATGTCCCTTCTTAACTCCCATCTCACCCTCATCCTGATATCTGGGATAATGTACAGGCCGCAGATGGGGGGACCATGAAACTCCTGCTTTCCATCCCATTCATGTATCTGTCTAGATGCATCTTAAAAGACGCCATCGTGCCCGCATCTACCACCTCCGCTGGCAACGCGTTCCAGGCACCCACCACCCTCTGCATAAAGAACTTTCCACGCATATCCCCCCTAAACTTTTCCCCTCTCACTTTGAACTCGTGTCCCCTTGTAATTGAATCCCCCACTCTGGGAAAAAGCTTCTTGCTATCCACCCTGTCTATACCTCTCATGATTTTGTACACCTCAATCAGGTCCCCCCTCAACCTCCGTCTTTCTAATGAAAATAATCCTAATCTGCTCAACCTCTCTTCACAGCTAGCGCCCTCCATACCAGGCAACATCCTGGTGAACCTCCTCTGCACCCTCTCCAAAGCATCCACATCCTTTTGGTAATGTGGCGATCAGAACTGCACGCAGTATTCCAAATGTGGCCGAACCAAAGTCCTATACAACTGTAACATGAACTGCCGACTCTTGTACTCAATACCCCGTCCGATGAAGGAAAGCATGCCGTATGCCTTCTTGACCAATCTATTGACCTACGTTGCCACCTTCAGGGAACAGTGGACCTGAACACCCAAATCTCTCTGTACATCAATTTTCCCCAGGACTTTTCCATTTACTGTATAGTTCACTCTTGAATTGGATCTTCCAAAATGCATCACCTCGCATTTGCCCTGATTGAACTCCATCTGCCATTTCTCTGCCCAACTCTCCAATCTATCTATATTCTGCTGTATTCTCTGACAGTCCCCTTCACTATCTGCTACTCCACCAATCTTAGTGTCATCTGCAAACTTGCTAATCAGTCCACCTATACTTTCCTCCAAATCATTAATGTATATCACAAACAACAGTGGTCCCAGCACGGATCCCTGTGGAACACCACTGGTCACACGTCTCCATTTTGAGAAACTCCCTTCTACTGCTACTCTCTGTCTCCTGTTGCCGAGCCAGTTCTTTATCCATCTAGCTAGTACACCCTGGACCCCATGCGCCTTCACTTGCTCCATCAGCCTACCATGAGGAACCTTATCAAGCGCCTAACTGAAGTCCATGTATATGACATCTACAGCCCTTCCCTCATCAATCAACTTTGTCACTTCCTCAAAGAATTCTATTAAGTTGGCAAGACATGACCTTCCCTGCACAAAACCATGTTGCCAATCACTGATAAGCCCATTTTCTTCCAAATGGGAATAGATCCTATCCCTCAGTATCTTCTCCAGCAGCTTCCCTACCACTGACGTCAGGCTCACCGGTCTATAATTACCTGGATTATCCCTGCTACCCTTCTTAAACAAGGGGACAACATTAGCAATTCTCCAGTCCTCCGGGACCTCACTGTGTTTGTGGATGCTGCAAAGATATCTGTTAAGGCCCCAGCTATTTCCTCTCTCGCTTCCCTCAGTAACCTGGGATAGATCCCATCCGGACCTGGGGACTTGTCCACCTTAATGCCCTTTAGAATACCCAACACTTCCTCCCTCCTTATGCCGACTTGACCTAGAGTAATCAAACATCTGTTCCTAACCTCAACATCCGTCATGTCCCTCTCCTCCGTGAATACTGATGCAAAGTACTCGTTTAGAATCTCACCCATTTTCTCTGACTCCAAGCATAACATTCCTCCTTTGTCCTTTAGTGGGCCAATCCTTTCTCTAGTTACCCTCTTTCTCCTTATATATGAATAAAAGGCTTTGGGATTTTCTTTAACCCTGTTTGCGAAAGATATTTCATGACCCCTTTTAGCCTCTTAATTCCTCGTTTCAGATTGGTCCTACATTCCCGATATTCTTTCAAAGCTTCGTCTTTCATCAGCCGCCGAGACCTTATGTATGCTTCCTTTTTCCTCTTAGCTAGTCTCACAATTTCACCTGTCATCCATGGTTCCCTAATCTTGCCATTTCTATCCCTCATTTTCACAGGAACATGTCTCTCCTGCACGCTAATCAACCTCTCTTTAAAAGCCTCCCACATATCACATGTGGATTTACCTTCAAACAGCTGCTCCCAATCTACATTCCCCAGCTCCTGCCGACTTTTGGTACAGATGGCCTTCCCCCAATTTAGCACTCTTCCTTTAGGACCACTCTCGTCTTTGTCCATGAGTATTTTAAAGCTTACGGAATTGTGATCACTATTCCCAAAGTAGTCCCCTACTGAAACTTCAACCACCTGGCCGGGCTCATTCCCCAACACCAGGTCCATTATGGCCCCTTCCCGAGTTGGACTATTTACATACTGCTCTAGAAAACCCTCCTGGATGCTCCTTACAAATTCTGCTCCATCTGGACCTCTAACACTAAGTGAATCCCAGTCAATGTTGGGAAAATTAAAATCTCCTATCACCACCACCCTGTTGCTCCTACATATTTCCATAATCTGTTTACATGTTTGTGCCTCTATCTCACGCTCGCTGTTGGGAGGCCTGAAGTACAGCCCAAACATTGTTAACGCACCCTTCCTATTTCTGAGTTCTGTCCATATTGCCTCACTGCTCGAGTCCTCCATAGTGCCCTCCTTCAGCACAGCTGTGATATCCTCTTTGACCAGTAATGCAACTCCTCCACCCCTTTTACCTCCCTCTCTATCCCGCCTGAAGCATCGATATCCTGGGATATTTAGTTGCCAATCATGCCATTCCCTCAACCAAGTCTCAGTAATAGCAATAACATCGTACTCCAAGGTACTAATCCAAGCCCTAAGTTCATCTGTCTTACCTACTACACTTCTTGCATTAAAACAAGTGCACCTCAGACCACCAGTCCCTTTACATTCATCATCTGCTCCCTGCCTGCTCTTCCCCTTCGTCTGGGGTGATGTACAGGCTGCAGATGGGGGGACCATGAAACTTCTGCTTTCCATCCCACCCCCAATCTCTCACCCAACACCCCCCTTCTGAGTTTATACTTCCCAATACTTTTCTGGGCGGCACAGCGGCGCAGTGGTTAGCACCACAGCCTCACAGCTCAAGGGACCCGGTTTCGATGCTGGGTACTGTCCGTGCGGAGTTTGCAAGTTCTCCCTGTGACCGCGTGGGTTTTCGCCGGGTGCTCCGGTTTCCTCCCACAGCCAAAGCCTTGCAAGTGATAGGTAAATTGACCATTACTAATTGCTCCTAGTGCAGGTAGGTGGTAGGGAATATGGGATTACTGTAGGGTTAGTATAAATGGGTGTTTGTTGGTTGGCACAGACTCGGTGGGCCGCAGGGCCTGTTTCAGTGCTGTATCTCCAAATAAATAAATAAATAAAACAATGATTACATAAAACTGCCAGCTTCCCAGTCACAGCAGATCCAGGAGACAGAGAGAGAGGGCAGCAGCACCGCACTGATGGTGAAACCCCATCACTTGGTCTGATACTCACAGTCACCAGATCAAATACTTACACTGCGTGCATCTTGGAGGCTGGCAAAGAGTCGGAATCTGCACGGGGTGAGTCACCGAGCACGAGTGAGCTGCAGCCAGGCCAGGGGAAAAGGATAGTTCATGTGTCAGATCACTGGAGGGCGAGGTCACAAACGTGTTATAATACACAGGACTCAGATGTGAACATTGCTGGAACAGCATACAGGAGAATGCTGATGGACATGTACACTGAGAGACTTTGTCCATTGACAGGCCTGTCAGACAGTCTGTTATCACTGTCTCGGAACATGGAGGATCCCGGCTCCAACATGGCACAGGAGCTTGAAGCCCATTCTTTCCCCTGTGGAAGTGGTCACTATCTCCATGACAGCACTACCGGACCCAGTCATGATATAGTGTCTGGTGACCATTGTCTCAGCTTCCACTGCAGCACAGACGGCAGACACCCAACGTCTCAGTACTGCAGTGGAAGCTCGCACTGAGGACATGAGATCCATGTTTGCTGCCATGCAGGATCAGACTGCTACCATCATGGCTGTGGATCTCAGTGTTCAAAGGATTTTGCAGGCTCTCACAGCAGTCCAGCAATCTGTGATCCAGTAGATTACTAGGATTACTGAGGTGTCACCCTGTGGGAGTGACAGTGTCTCCGTGGAGTATGAACCTGCTGTCCTCTCTCAGGATGACAGTATTTGTTCTCCCTTCACTGTCACTACACCAGTGTCCTTGCTGTTACCCATCAGCCAGCCAAGGCTGCGACTGCACGTGTCGAGGTGGTGCAGTCTGAATCCGAGCCTGCAAGGTTCAGAGCTGTTCGAGGACGTCCTGCAAGTCCATCTGCAGTCTCCTCCAATGAAAGTCAGCAGCCTTCCACCAGCCATGCTGCAGTTACTGGAGAAACACTGTGTCGGAGCAATAGGCAAGTCGAGGGAACCCACAAGACAAGCACTAAGGGAATACACAAGGGTGAATAGTTCAGTTTTGTTTGTATAATTGGATGTGTTGTTGGATAAATATGTTATGAAAAGGTTTTTGTTGGTGTTATTATTGCAGGATGCTGACCAAGGGGACACTGCGATGGGTCGTCTCAGATGGGTGTAATGTTGGAGAATGGGGAATCCATGGTGGGAAAGGGAAGTTGTCTTATGGGAACCGTTATCTTAGTAGACACTCTCCCACAGCCTGTCCGGGTCGAAGGCATCCAGGAAATATCCTCCCTTCCTCCTCCTCCTCCTCCTGATGTGGCCTCCGGATTCCTGGTGCGATTGTAATGTAAAGACTGGGGTAATCATTGTCTCCGAGGAGCCACATATTTTTCTCTACAGATTCCTGATGGTCATTGGAATGTCTGACTGCTTCAGAATGAAGGTATGGTGGCTGCTGCCAGGATAGTGGACACTCACCAACATGATGTACTGGGCATGCTCACACACCATTAATGGAGTGAGAGATCTTTCAGTTCTTGTCCCTCTCCCCGTTGACTTGGGGCCCCCGCAGAACCAACTACACCATCAGGAATCCCGCTATTCTGACAAAGCCACGGGATCTCTCATCCTACTTCTCCCTGCTAGGGGAACAGACAGGATTATTCACCTCACCCGACATAGATGGCCTCCGTCACACAGCAGATATATCAATGGACAACACACAGGCCTCACAACTACAGGCCAGTTCGTCCTAAATGAGTGGTGGGAAAGGTTTTAGAATAATAATCAGGCGATAAAACAACAGACATCTGGAGAGGTTTGAGTCAATTCAGGATAGCCAGCATAGATATACAAAAGGAAAGTCATGTTTGAGAAATATAATTGATTTTTTTAATGATGTAACAGAGAAGGTTGCTGAAGGGAATGTGACGGATGTTGTCTATATTGGTTTGAAGGATGTGTTTGATAAAATACCACAAAAAAGGTTAATTACCAACATTGAGTCTCATGGAATGGGCTGGTCAGTGTGCAATTGGATAAAAGATGGATAATGTACAGAAAACAGTGTATCAGAGTAAATGACAGTTTTTCAGACTGGAAGATGTTAGACAGTGAGTGTTCCCCCAGGGTCAGTGCGAGGGCCATTGTTTTATTTTGCTGTGCATAAATGACTTGGATCTTGGAATACAGAGTAGAATTTCAAAATCTGTCTCTGATACCAAACTTGGAGCTGTGACAAACAGTGAGGATATTCAGAACCACCTGTGACAGGACATAGATACTGATTAGAATGGGCAGACAAGTGGCAGATGGAAATGTGAGACAAGTGTGAGGTGAGACATTTTGACTGAAAGGATAGGAAGGCAATATGGGTGACAATTGTAAACAGTGTACAGGAACAGACAGACCTGTGGGGGCATCGATCTTTAAAGGTGACAGGACATATTGAGAGATTTGTTAGTAAAACACATACAATCGTACATTTCAAAAATAGAGGTATTGAATACAAAAGCAGGGAAGTTATGATGAGCGTTTAAAATCTCTGGTTTTGTCTCAGCTGGACTATTGTTTCCACTTCTGGCCACCACACTTCAGAAAGATTGTGAAGCTCCTTGAAATGGTGCTGAGGAGATTTAACAGGATGGTTCCAGGGATGGAGGATTTTAGTTCCAAGGTTAGGTTACAAGATTATGACAGGTTTAGATAATTTAGACAATGACAAAGTGTTCCCATTAATTGATGGAAGAAGCTCTAGGGGAACGGATTGAAGGTTTTGGACAAGAGATGCAGGGGGAATGTGTGGAAGAAATTATTTCTTATGCAGCGGGTGTTAATGATCTGGAACTCACTACCCACAAGTGTGGTGGAAGCAGAGATAATCAGTGATTTCAAATGAAAGCTGGTGGGCACTTGAATGAAATGAATTTGCTACAGGGATTGAGCGGGGGAGTGGGACTGACTGGATTGTTCCATGGAGAGCCAGCATTGACATGTTGGGATGAATGGCCTCCTTCTATGTCGTACATGACTCGATGTTGGATACGTCTCCTGCTCTTGTCTGGAAAGATCCAGATACATAGAAGTTCAATGAAACTGTGACTTTAACAGCCACTGGCAGCTCCGTCCTCACCCTGGTGTGAGGCTCCAGGACGTGTTACAGGAGGTGACACAGCTCTGTGACTACCTCCTTATTGAATCAGAGTTACCTCACGCACTGCTCCTGGGTTAGGTGTAGTTATGAAAAGTGGTCTTGGAAAACTCTGAGTGGGTAGTGCAGAGCTCCCTCCTCCTCCCTCTTTACAGAGCTTCTCCTCTCCGCAGCCTCTGCTCCATTTTTTGGTCATGTTACAGACCCAGAGACACTGTAACTACAGTCCGTATACCTCGTCCAGAGTTGGGTCACCAAATTCTCTGTCCTCCCTGAATGTCTGCAGCAGCTCACAACACAACCTTCAGAAAACCATCCACAGCACCTCCACTAACCTTACAATAACAGAAGCAAGTCAAAAGCCCCTCACATGTAAGTTGGATGCCTGGTCATTTTAAATAACACTAGAGGGGGTTTCCCGTGCTGCTGAATGAATGTTCAGCTGAGAGTGAAGAACACATGCGGTCAGTGGACATGCACAGACCAAGTTTCAACGACATACATCAAAGTTGCTGGAATGGCTGATAGATGTCACATTCAAATCCCTCCTTACACTACGAGCACGTACTTGGTGAACTGGGGCTAGAGCCCTGTGCAGCATTGAGCACTGGAAGTGACCAGCAGCTTAGCTCGTACCATTTTAAGAATCCAAGCTTCCATGGCGTTGGGCCCAGTGGCGCTGAAGAGCTGAAAATCATTGCCAGGAGTAGATATAGAGAGGAAGACCATATGACCGTATGAATTCGGAGCAGACGTAGGCCATTCAGCCCGTCGAGCCTGCTCCACCATTTAATATGATCATGGTTGATCTGCTTCTGTCTCGAATTCCACACTCCCATTTACTCCCGATAACCTTTGATTCCCTTGCCCAACAAGTATCTATCGACCTCTGCCTTAAAAATATTCAATGCCCCCGCCTCCACCACCTTCAGAGGCAGAGTGTTCCAAAGTCACACAACCCTCTGACAGGAAAAAAAATCTCCTCATCTCTGCCCTAAAAGTGCGATCCCTAACTTTCAAACAGTGCCTTTTCAAACAGTTACTTTAAAAGAGAAATTGAAGAAAAGACTTCATGGCAAAAGATTGGCAGGAATATAGGAATTATGTCGGGGAATTGGAGGGGTGAGGCCATGGAGGATGTTCAAACACAAGAAAGAGAATATTAAAATTAAGATGCTGCCGGACCAGGAGACAATGTAGATCAGTGAGCACAGGGGTGATGGTAGATCGGGATTTGGTGTGAGTTACAATGCAGGCAGCAGAGTTCTGGATGGGCTGTGGTTTATGAAGAATTTTAACTGGGAGGGTGACCAGAATAGAATTGGAAAATTGGAATAGTCGAGTGTGCATTTAAGAAAGGCACAGATGAGGCTTCATGCAGCAAATGGGCTGAGGCAGTGGAGGAGACGGGTGATGTTACATAGGTGGTATTAGGCATGGTTGGTGATGGAGATGAACTCAGCTCTGGTTTATATAGAACACAGAGGTTGTAAACAGTCTGGTTCAGCCTCAGACATTGGCCAGGGAGGAGGAAGTGGTTCATGGATAGGGGACAGAATTGCTTATGGAGACCAATCACACTAGCTCCACTCTTCCCAAAATTAAAACTGCAAGAACATTATTTCCGTGAAACAAGGTTTCCAGATCTCATAGCAGGAAGTAGAGACTTACCAGGGACAGCAACAGCAGTACAGATGAGAGAGTAAATTACAAGAACTCTAATGCACGTAGTTTTATAAAGTTAATATCTGGAGATGGAGATTTGCCAAGAAGAACAAAAGTAGAAAGGAGGGCAGAGTAAATGACAAGAACGGTAATGCAGTTAAACATGGTTTATGGAATTAATAGCTGGATAGAGAGACTTACCAGGGACACCAATAATAACCAGGATGGGATAGAAAATGTGTTGAATAATCGTCAGTGCGAGATGGATCCGACTGTTTAATGGCAGCCAATCATAATTTGCAGAGAGAAAGTGAAACGCCCAGATGGAACACCTGCCCATTGCTGTAACATTCCAATCTATTGTTCTCAGATTCTGACCCATTGTTATAACATTCCAATCTATTGTTCTCAGATTCTGACCCATTGTTATAACATTCCAATCTATTGTTCTCAGATTCTGACCCATTGTTGTAACATTCCAATCTATTGTTCTCAGATTCTGACCCATTGTTGTAACATTCCAATCTATTGTTCTCAGATTCTGATCTATCCTCTCCCTCTCTCTGGAGCTGCTGATCCCTGTTAGTGTCGGGGATGATGCTCCTGCTGACACTATGGGATACCACACTGAAAGGAGTCCCTTATTAATAGAATAGGGAAACCCTCCAGCGACACAATTAGGGCCCATGGTGACTGACATTCATTACTGTCACTGAACAAACACGTTTAGTTAATCCCTTTCAATCAAACACTTTTTGTACCACAATAAACTAAACATTTATCCAGTTTGGATGGGAATTATGAGGGTTCGTGAGAGAACGAATGGTGAAAATAGCAGAGGCACCGGACAGAATCTGTCAATTCCCTTTGTATATGAGAGTGATGACAGAGGACTGGAGGGCTGTAAATTTTACACCTTGTTTACAAAAAGGAGATGCGTGAACCCATGTACTGTCAGTCATGTACTGTCACCACCACCTCTCTCCACTCCTCCACTGTTGTTAAATTATCAGACTGATTATCCGACATCCAGTACTGGATGAGCAGAAATTTTCTCCAATTAAATATTGGGAAGACTGAAGCCATTATTTTCACTCCCCACTCCAACTCTGTTACCTTGCTATTTATTCCATCCCTCTCCCTGGTAACAGTCTGAGAGTCAGACAGTTTAATTGCAACCTTGGTGTCACATTTGGGATAAAATTAATGGGCACTTGGACAAATGGGTGTTAATTAAGGGAAAATTGTGTTTAACTAAATGGCTGGAGTTTTTTGAAAAGGTAAAAAGAAAGTTTGATGAGGGCAATGCTGTTGATGTGGTATAAATTGAATTCCAAAAGGCATTTGATAAAGTGCCACACAACAGACCTATGAGCAAAGTTATAACTCATTAAATAAAACGAACAGTAGCAACATGAAACTAAGCTGGTTGAGTGACGGGAAACAGAGAGAAGTGATTAATGGATGCTTTTAGGGCTGGAGTAAGGTTTGTAGTGGAATCGAAGCAAAATACTGCGGATGCTGGAAATCTGAAATATAAACAGAAAGTGCTGGAAATACTTAGCAGGTCTGGCAGCATCTGTGGAGAGAGAAGCAGAGTTAATGTTTCAAGTCGGTGACCTTTCATCAGAACTGGAAAAGTGGGGGTTTTGGGGGAAACACAAGTACAGAAATGTGACCATTAGAGCGGGGGTGGGGGATGGAGGGTGTTGAAATGATAAGCGAGCGGATGCTCGGTGTCACACTTTTGGACTGAGTGGAGGTGTTCCACAAAGCGGTCACCCAATCTGCGGTTTAGCCTGCTGCGGTGTTCCAGTGAACATCCACGCCAGCTCGAGGTACATCACCTCATTGTCCGATTAGGCACTCTACAGCCTGCCGGTCTGAACACTGAGTTCAACGATTATTTTGTTTTATCATTTTTTGCCATGTGCCAGCATTAAACTGATTTTTTTATGTTGGTGCTTTTAGCTAGGGCTGTTCATTATTCTGTTATTTAACACCCTCACTACACTAATGCTTTGTCTTTCGCCGCACAACTAGCACACTTTCTTTGCCTTTTCCCCATGACCTCCTGGTCAGTTAATCTCTCTGACCCTCTGTTCTATCAACAGCTCTTCTGTTCTCTTTTGCCCCACCCCTGCTTTATTTGCTTAAAACCTATTACATTTCTAACCTTTGCCAATTTTGATGAAAGGTCACAGAACTGAAACGTTAACTCTGCTTTTCTCTCCACAGATGCTGCCAGACCTGCTGCGTCTTTCCAGCACTTTTTGTTTTTATTTAAGGTTTGTAATGGAATTTCCCAGGGATCAGTGTTGGGACCCTTTCTCTTCCTGACAAATATTAATGACCTAGACCTCGGTGTACAGGGCACAATTTCAAAGTTTGCAGATGATACAAAATTTGGAAGCATTGTGAACTGTGAGGAGTAAATTGTAGAAAATCAAACGGACATGGACAAGTTAGTGGAATGGACAGACAGGTGGCAGATGAAGTTCAATGTGGAGAAATGTGAAGTGATTCATTTTGGTAGGAAGAACATGGAAAGACAATGTATAATAAAGGGTACAATTCTAAATGGGGTGAGGAGCAGAGGGACCTGGATGTATATGTGCATAGGTCATTAAAGGGGGCGGGACAAGTTGAGAGAGTAGTTAATGAAACATACAGTATCCTGGGCTTCCTGCCCCTCAACTTAAGTCTTTGCCCCCCTGGTTATTGACACTTCTGTTAAGGGAACAAGTTTCTTCCTATCTCAGCCCCTTATAATTTTGTGCACCTCAGTCAGGTCCCCAGTCAGCCATCTCTGCTCTAAGGAAAACAACCCTAGCCTATCCAATCTCTCTTCATAGCTGAAATGCTCCAGCCCAGGCAACATCCTGGTGAATCTACTCTGACCCTCCCCAGTGCAATCACATCCTTCCTATAGTGTGGTGACCAGATCCGTACACAGTACTCCAGTTGTGGCCTAACGAGCGATTTATACATCTCCATCATCGCCTCCCTGCTCTTACATTCCATGCCTCGGCAAGTGTCCCATATGCCTTCCTAACCGCCTTATCTACTTGTATTGCTGCTTTCAGTGATCGATAGACAAGTACACCATGGTCCTTCTGACCCTCTGTACTTCCTGGGGTCCTACCATCCCTTCTGTATTCCCTTGCCTTGTTATTCCTCCCAAAATGCATCACCTCACATTTCTCAGGATTAAATTCCATTTGCCACTGTTTTACCATTTTACCAGCCCATCTATATCGTCCTGTAATCTCAAGCTTTCCTCCTCAGTATTTACATCACCACCAATTTTCGTGTCATCTGCGAACTTACTGATCATGCCTCCCAAATTCACGTCTAAATCACTAATGCATACTACAAACAGCAAGGGTCTCAGCACCGATCCCTGTGGTACAACACTGGTCACAGGCTTCCACTCGTAAAAACAACCCTCAACCATCACCCTCTGCCTCCAGCTGCGAAGGCAATTTTGGATCCAATTTGCCAAATTGCCCTAGATCCCATGGGCTCTTACATTCATAACCAATCCCCCATGCGGGACCTTATCAAAAGCCGTACTGAAGTCCATGTAGACTTCATCAACTGCTTTACCCTCATCGACACATTTAGTCACTTCATCAAAAATTCAATCAAGTTTGTTAGACGCGATCTCCCCCGACAAAGCCATGCTGACTATCCCTGATTGATCTCTGCCTCTCCAAGCGGAGATTAATCCTGTCCCGCAGATTTTTTCTATTACGTCTTTAATCATAACTTCTCACATTTTCTGCAAGACAGATATAAAGCTAACTAGCCTGCAGCTTCCAGCTTTCTGTCTCCCTGTCTTTTTGAATGAAGGAGTTCCATTTGCAATAAAGGAGATACACACCCAGTGAAGTAACTCGGGACAGGTTAAAAGCCCTATCAGTTGAAAAATACATCAGCTCCCCTGATGGTTTAATATACATGGGACATGTTACCAGGTGAACAGTGTAAGTGAGGAGAGTGTGTTCCCCTGATGGTTTAATATACACGGGACATGTCACCAGGTGAAAAGTATGAGTGTGTTCTCCTGATTGTTTAATATACATGGGACATGTCACCAGGTGAACAGTGTAAGTGAGGAGAGTGTGTTCCCCTGATGGTTTCATATACATTCTCCTCACTAATACTGTTCACCTGGTAACATGTCCCGTGTATATTAAACCATCAAGGGAACACATTCTCCTCACTTATACTGTTCACCTGGTAACATGTCCCGTGTGCATTAAACAATCAGGGGAACACACTCTCCTCACTTATACTGTTCACCTGGTAACATGTCCCGTGTGTATTAAACAATCAGGGGATCACACTCCAAACCCTGATGGTTTAATATACATGGGACATGGAACCAGGTGAACAGTATAAGTGAGGAGAATGTGTTCCCCTGAGTGTTTAATATACACGGGACATGTTGCCAGGTGAACAGTATAAGTGAGGATAGTGTGTTCCCCTGATGGTTTAATATACACGGGACATGTTGCCAGGTGAACAGTATAAGTGAGGATAGTGTGTTCCCCTGATGGTTTAATATACATGGGACATGTTACCAGGTGAACAGTGTAAGTGAGGAGAGTGTCTTCCCCTGATGGTTTAATATACACGGGACATGTCAACAGGTGAAAAGTTTAAGTGAGGAGATTGTGTTCCCCTGATGTTTTAATATACACGGGACATGTTACCAGATGAACAGTCTCAGTGAGGAGAGTGTGTTCCCCTGATGGTTTAATATACACGGGACATGTCACCAAATGAACTGTATAGGTGAGGAGAGTGTGTTCCCCTGATGGTTTAATACACACGAGACATGTTACCAGGTGAACAGTATAAGTGAGCAGAGTGTGTTCCCCTGATTGTTTAATATTCACGCGACATGTTACCAGGTGAACAGTATAAGTGAGGAGAGTGTTTTCCCCTGATTGTTCAATGCACACTGGACATGTTACCAGGTGAACAGTATAAGTGAGGAGAGTGTGTTCCCCTGATGGTTTAATATACACGGGACATGTTACCAGGTGAACAGTATAAGTGAGGAGAATGTGTTCCACTGAAGGTTTAATATACACAGGACATGTTACCAGGTGAACAGTATAAGTGAGGAGAGTGTGTTCCCCTGATGGTTTAATACACAGGGGACATGTTACCAGGTGAACAGTATAAGTGAGGAGAATGTGTTCCCCTGATTGTTTAATATACACGGGACATGTTCCCAGGTGAACAGTATAAGTGAGGAGAGTGTGTTCCCCTGATGGTTTAATATACACGGGACATGTTACCAGATGAACAGGATAAGTGAGGAGAGTGTGTTCCCCTGATGGTTTAATGCACACAGGGCATGTTACCAGGTGAACAGTATAAGTGAGGAGAATGTGTTCCCCTGATTGATGAATACATCCGGGACATGTTGCCAGGTGAACAGTATAAGTGAGGAGAGTGTGTTCCCCTGATGGTTTAATATACATGGGACATGTCACCAGGTGAACAGTATAAGTGAGGAGAGTGTGTTCCCCTGATGGTTTAATATACATGGGACATGTCACCATGTGAACAGTATAAGTGAGGAGAGTGTGTTCCCCTGATGGTTTAATATACACAGGACATGTTACCAGATGAACAGTATAAGTGCGGAGAGTGTGTTCGCCTGATTATTTAATACACACGGGACATGTTACCAGGTGAACAGTATAAGTGAGGAGATTGTGTTCCCCTGATGGTTTAATATACACGGGACATGTTACCAGGTGAACAGTATAAGTGAGGAGATTGTGTTCCCCTGATGGTTTAATACACACGGGACATGTCACCAGGTGAACAGTATAAGTGAAGAGAGTGTGTTCCCCTGATGGTTTAATATACATGGGACATGTTGCCAGGTGAACAGTATAAGTGAGGAGATTGTGTTCCCCTGATGGTTTAATACACACGGGACATGTCACCAGGTGAACAGTATAAGAGAGCAGAGTGTGTTCCCCTGATGGTTTAATATACACATGACATGTTACCAGATGAACAGTATAAGTGCGGAGAGTGTGTTCCCCTGATGGTTTAATACACGTGGGACAAGTTACCAGATGAACAGTATAAGTGAGGAGAGTGTGTTCCCCTGATGGTTTAATATACGCGGGACATGTTAGCAGATGAACAGTATAAGTGAGGAGAGTTTGTTCCCCTGATGTTTTAATACACAGGGGACATGTCACCAGGTGAACAGTATAAGTGAGGAGAGTGTGTTCCCCTGATGTTTTAATACACAGGGGACATGTCACCAGGTGAACAGTATAAGTGAGGAGAGTGTGTTCCCCTGATGGTTTAATACACAGGGGACATGTCACCAGGTGAACAGTGTAAGTGAGGAGAGTGTGTTCCCCTGATTGTTTAATATACACGGGACATGTTACCAGGTGTACAGGATAAGTGAGGAGAGTGTGTTCCCCTGATTGTTTAATAAACACGGGACATGTTACCAGGTGAACAGTATAAGTGAGGAGAGTGTGTTCCCCTGATGGTTTTATATACACGGACATGTCACCAGGTGAACAGTATAAGTGAGGAGAGTGTTTTCCCCTGATGGTTTCATATACACGGGATATGTGACCAGATGAACAGTATAAGTGAGGAGAGTGTGTTCCCCTGATGTTTTAATACACAGGGGACATGTCACCAGGTGAACAGTATAAGTGAGGAGAGTGTGTTTCCTTGATTGTTCAACACACACGGGACAGGTTACCAGGTGAACAGTATAAGTGAGGAGATTGTGTTCCCCTGATGGTTTAATAATGACGGGACATGTTACCAGATAAACAGTATAAGTGAGGAGAATGTGTTCCCCTGATTGTTTAATGCACACAGGACATGTTACCAGGTGAACAGTATAAGAGAGGAGAGTGTGTTCCCCTGATTGTTTAAGGCACACAGGACATGTTACCAGGAGAACAGTATAAGAGAGGAGAGTGTGTTCCCCTGATTGTTTAATGCACACAGGACATGTTACCAGGTGAACAGTACAAGTGAGGAGAGTGTGTTCCCCTGATGGTTTAATATACACGAGACATGTTACCAGGTGAACAGTATAAGTGAGGAGAGTGTGTTCCCCTGATGGTTTAATATACATGGGACATGTTACCAGGTGAACAGTATAAGTGAGGAGAGTGTGTTCCCCTGATTGTTTAACACACACGGGACATGTCACCAGGTGAACAGTATAAGTGATGAGAGTGTGTTCCCCTGATTGTTTAATACACACGGGACATGTCACCAGGTGAACAGTATAAGTGAGGAGAGTGTGTTCCCCTGAGTGTTTAATATACATGGGACATGTTACCAGGTGAACAGTGTAAGTGAGGAGAGTGTGTTCCCCTGATGGTTTAATATACACGGGACATGTCAACAGGTGAAAAGTTTAAGTGAGGAGAGTGTGTTCCCCTGATGGTTTAATATACACGGGACATGTTACCAGATGAACAGTCTCAGTGAGGAGAGTGTGTTCCCCTGATGGTTTAATATACACGGGACATGTCACCAAATGAACAGTATAAGTGAGGAGAGTGTGTTCCCTGATGGTTTAATATACACGGGACATGTCACCAAATGAACTGTATAAGTGAGGAGAGTGTGTTCCCCTGATGGTTTAATACACACGAGACATGTTCCCAGATGAACAGTCTCAGTGAGGAGTGTGTTCCCCTGATTGTTTAATATACACGCGACATGTTACCAGGTGAACAGTATAAGTGAGGAGAGTGTTTTCCCCTGATTGTTTAATACACACGGGACATGTTACCAGGTGAACAGTATAAGTGAGGAGAGTGTGTTCCCCTGATGTTTTAATACACACAGGACATGTCACCAGGTGAACAGTATAAGTGAGGAGAGTGTGTTCCCCTGATGGTTTAATATACACAGGACATGTCACCAGGTGAACAGTATAAGTGAGGAGAGTGTGTTCCCCTGATTGTTTAATATACACGGGACATGTTCCCAGGTGTACAGGATAAGTGAGGAGAGTGTGTTCCCCTGATGGTTTAAGATACACGGGACATGTCACCAGGTGAACAGTATAAGTGAGGAGAGTGTGTTTCCCTGCTGGTTTAAGATACACGGGACATGTCACCAGGTGAACAGTATAAGTGAGGAGAGTGTGTTTCCCTGATTGTTCAACACACACGGGACATGTTACCAGGTGAACACTAAAAGTGAGGAGAGTGTGTTCCCCTGATGGTTTAATACTGACGGGACATGTTACCAGATGAACAGTATATGTGAGGATCTTGTGTTCCCCTGATGATTTAGTAATGACGGGACATGTTACCAGATAAACAGTATAAGTGAGGAGAATGTGTTCCCCTGATTGTTTAATACACAAAGGACATGTTACCAGGTGAACAGTACAAGTGAGGAGAGTGTGTTCCCCTGATGGTTTAATGCACACAGGACATGTTACCAGGTGAACAGTACAAGTGAGGAGAGTGTGTTCCCCTGATGGTTTAATATACACGAGACATGTTACCAGGTGAACAGTATAGGTGAGGAGAGTGTGTTCCCCTGATGGTTTAATATACACGGGACATGTTACCAGGTGAACTGCATAAGTGAGGAGAATGTATTCCCCTGAGTGTTTAATATACACGGGACATGTTGCCAGGTGAACAGTATAAGTGAGGAGAGTGTTTTCCCCTGATTGTTCAATGCACACTGGACATGTTACCAGGTGAACAGTGTAAGTGAGGAAAGTGTGTTCCCCTGATGGTTTAATATACATGGGACATGTTACCAGGTGAACAGTATAAGTGAGGAGAATGTGTTCCCCTGAGTGTTTAATATACACGGGACATGTTGCCAGGTGAACAGTATAAGTGAGGATAGTGTGTTCCCCTGATGGTTTAATATACATGGGACATGTTACCAGGTGAACAGTGTAAGTGAGGATAGTGTGTTCCCCTGATGGTTTAATATACATGGGACATGTTACCAGGTGAACAGTATAAGTGAGGAGAATGTGTTCCCCTGAGTGTTTAATATACACGGGACATGTTGCCAGGTGAACAGTATAAGTGAGGATAGTGTGTTCCCCTGATGGTTTAATATACATGGGACATGTTACCAGGTGAACAGTGTAAGTGAGGAGAGTGTGTTCCCCTGATGGTTTAATATACACGGGACATGTCAACAGGTGAAAAGTTTAAGTGAGGAGAGTGTGTTCCCCTGATGGTTTAATATACACGGGACATGTTACCAGATGAACAGTCTCAGTGAGGAGAGTGTGTTCCCCTGATGGTTTAATATACTAGGGACATGTCACCAAATGAACTGTATAGGTGAGGAGAGTGTGTTCCCCTGATGGTTTAATACACACGAGACATGTTACCAGGTGAACAGTATAAGTGAGCAGAGTGTGTTCCCCTGATTGTTTAATATACACGCGACATGTTACCAGGTGAACAGTATAAGTGAGGAGAGTGTTTTCCCCTGATTGTTCAATGCACACTGGACATGTTACCAGGTGAACAGTATAAGTGAGGAGAGTGTGTTCCCCTGATGGTTTAATATACACGGGACATGTTACCAGGTGAACAGTATAAGTGAGGAGAATGTGTTCCACTGAAGGTTTAATATACACCGGACATGTTACCAGGTGAACAGTATAAGTGAGGAGAGTGTGTTCCCCTGATGGTTTAATACACACGGGACATGTTACCAGGTGAACAGTATAAGTGAGGAAAGTGTGTTCCCCTGATTGTTTAATACACACGGGACATGTTACCAGGTGAACAGAATAAGTGAGGAGAGTGTGTTCCCCTGATGGTTTAATATACAGGGGACATGTTACCAGGTGAACAGTATAAGTGAGGAGAATGTTTTCCCCTGATTGTTTAATATGCACGGGACATGTTCCCAGGTGAACAGTATAAGTGAGGAGAGAGTGTTCCCCTGATGGTTTAATATACACGGGACATGTTACCAGATGAACAGGATAAGTGAGGAGAGTGTGTTCCCCTGATGGTTTAATGCACACAGGGCATGTTACCAGGTGAACAGTATAAGTGAGGAGAATGTGTTCCCCTGATTGATGAATACATCCGGGACATGTTGCCAGGTGAACAGTATAAGTGAGGAGAGTGTGTTCCCCTGATGGTTTAATATACATGGGACATGTCACCAGGTGAACATTATAAGTGAGGAGAGTGTGTTCCCCTGATGGTTTAATATACATGGGACATGTCACCAGGTGAACAGTATAAGTGAGGAGAGTGTGTTCCCCTGATGGTTTAATATACACAGGACATGTTACCAGATGAACAGTATATGTGCGGAGAGTGTGTTCGCCTGATTATTTAATACACACGGGACATGTTACCAGGTGAACAGTATAAGTGAGGAGATTGTGTTCCCCTGATGGTTTAATATACACGGGACATGTTACCAGGTGAACAGTATAAGTGAGGAGATTGTGTTCACCTGATGGTTTAATACACACGGGACATGTCACCAGGTGAACAGTATAAGAGAGCAGAGTGTGTTCCCCTGATGGTTTAATATACACAGGACATGTTACCAGATGAACAGTATAAGTGCGGAGAGTGTGTTCCCCTGATGGTTTAATACACATGGGACATGTTACCAGATGAACAGTATAAGTGAGGAGAGTGTGTTCCCCTGATGGTTTAATACACAGGGGACATGTCACCAGGTGAACAGTATAAGTGAGGAGAGTGTGTTCCCCTGATGTTTTAATACACAGGGGACATGTCACCAGGTGAACAGTATAAGTGAGGAGAGTGTGTTCCCCTGATGTTTTAATACACAGGGGACATGTCACCAGGTGAACAGTGTAAGTGAGGAGAGTGTGTTCCCCTGATTGTTTAATATACACGGGACATGTTACCAGGTGTACAGTGTAAGTGAGGAGAGTGTGTTCCCCTGATGGTTTTATATACACGGACATGTGACCAGGTGAACAGTATAAGTGAGGAGAATGTATTCCCCTGATGGTTTCATATACACGGGACATGTGACCAGATGAACAGTATAAGTGAGGAGAGTGTGTTCCCCTGATGTTTTAATACACAGGACATGATACCAGGTGAACAGTATAAGTGAGGAGAGTGTGTTCCCCTGATGGTTTTATATACACGGACATGTGACCAGGTGAACAGTATAAGTGAGGAGAATGTATTCCCCTGATGGTTTCATATACACGGGACATGTCACCAGGTGAACAGTATAAGTGAGGAGAGTGTGTTCCCCTGATTGTTTAATAAACACGGGACATGTTACCAGGTGAACAGTATAAGTGAGGAGAGTGTGTTCCCCTGATGGTTTTATATACACGGACATGTGACCAGGTGAACAGTATAAGTGAGGAGAATGTATTCCCCTGATGGTTTCATATACACGGGACATGTGACCAGATGAACAGTATAAGTGAGGAGAGTGTGTTCCCCTGATGTTTTAATACACAGGGGACATGTCACCAGGTGAACAGTATAAGTGAGGAGAGTGTGTTTCCCTGATTGTTTAATATACACGGGACATGTTACCAGGTGTACAGGATAAGTGAGGAGAGTGTGTTCCCCTGATTGTTTAATAAACACGGGACATGTTACCAGGTGAACAGTATAAGTGAGGAGAGTGTGTTCCCCTGATGGTTTTATATACACGGACATGTGACCAGGTGAACAGTATAAGTGAGGAGAATGTATTCCCCTGATGGTTTCATATACACGGGACATGTGACCAGATGAACAGTATAAGTGAGGAGAGTGTGTTCCCCTGATGTTTTAATACACACGGGACAGGTTACCAGGTGAACAGTATAAGTGAGGAGCTTGTGTTCCCCTGATGGTTTAATAATGACGGGACATGTTACCAGATAAACAGTATAAGTGAGGAGAATGTGTTCCCCTGATTGTTTAATGCACACAGGACATGTTACCAGGTGAATAGTATAAGTGAGGAGAGTGTGTTCCCCTGATTGTTTAATGCACACAGGACATGTTACCAGGTGAACAGTACAAGTGAGGAGAGTGTGTTCCCCTGATGGTTTAATAATGACGGGACATGTTACCAGATAAACAGTATAAGAGAGGAGAGTGTGTTCCCCTGATTGTTTAATGCACACAGGACATGTTACCAGGTGAACAGTATAAGAGAGGAGAGTGTGTTCCCCTGATTGTTTAATGCACACAGGACATGTTACCAGGTGAACAGTACAAGTGAGGAGAGTGTGTTCCCCTGATGGTTTAATATACACGAGACACGTTACCAGGTGAACAGTATAAGTGAGGAGAGTGTGTTCCCCTGATGGTTTAATATACACGGGACATGTTACCAGGTGAACAGCATAAGTGAGGAGAATGTGTTCCCCTGATTGTTTAATACGCACGGGACTTGTCACCAAGTGAACTGTATAAGTGAGGAGAGTGTGTTCCCCTGAGTGTTTAATATACACGGGACATGTTGCCAGGTGAACAGTGTAAGTGAGGAGAGTGTGTTCCCCTGATGGTTTAATATACACGGGACATGTTACCAGATGAACAGTCTCAGTGAGGAGAGTGTGTTCCCCTGATGGTTTAATATACACGGGACATGTCACCAAATGAACTGTATAAGTGAGGAGAGTGTGTTCCCCTGATGGTTTAATATACACGGGACATGTCACCAAATGAACTGTATAAGTGAGGAGAGTGTGTTCCCCTGATGGTTTAATACACACGAGACATGTTCCCAGATGAACAGTCTCAGTGAGGAGTGTGTTCCCCTGATGGTTTAATATACACCGGACATGTTACCAGGTGAACAGTATAAGTGAGCATAGTGTGTTCCCCTGATTGTTTAATATACACGCGACATGTTACCAGGTGAACAGTATAAGTGAGGAGAGTGTTTTCCCCAGATTGTTTAATGCACACTGGACATGTTACCAGGTGAACAGTATAAGTGAGGAGAGTGTGTTCCCCTGATGGTTTAATACACACAGGACATGTCACCAGGTGAACAGTATAAGTGAGGAGAGTGTGTTCCCCTGATGGTTTAATATACACGGGACATGTTACCAGGTGAACAGTATAAGTGAGGAGAGTGTGTTCCCCTGATGGTTTAATACACACGGGACATGTCACCAGGTGAACAGTATAAGTGAAGAGAGTGTGTTCCCCTGATGGTTTAATATACATGGGACATGTTACCAGGTGAACAGTATAGGTGAGGAGATTGTGTTCCCCTGATGGTTTAATACACACGGGACATGTCACCAGGTGAACAGTATAAGAGAGCAGAGTGTGTTCCCCTGATGGTTTAATATACACAGGACATGTTACCAGATGAACAGTATAAGTGCGGAGAGTGTGTTCCCCTGATGGTTTAATACACATGGGACATGTTACCAGATGAACAGTATAAGTGAGGAGAGTGTGTTCCCCTGATGGTTTAATATACGCGGGACATGTTAGCAGATGAACAGTATAAGTGAGGAGAGTTTGTTCCCCTGATGTTTTAATACACAGGGGACATGTCACCAGGTGAACAGTATAAGTGAGGAGAGTGTGTTCCCCTGATGTTTTAATACACAGGGGACATGTCACCAGGTGAACAGTATAAGTGAGGAGAGTGTGTTCCCCTGATGGTTTAATACACAGGGGACATGTCACCAGGTGAACAGTGTAAGTGAGGAGAGTGTGTTCCCCTGATTGTTTAATATACACGGGACATGTTACCAGGTGTACAGGATAAGTGAGGAGAGTGTGTTCCCCTGATTGTTTAATAAACACTGGACATGTTACCAGGTGAACAGTATGAGTGAGGAGAGTGTGTTCCCCTGATGGTTTTATATACACGGACATGTCACCAGGTGAACAGTATAAGTGAGGAGAGTGTGTTCCCCTGATGGTTTAATATACACGGGACATGTCACCAAATGAACTGTATAAGTGAGGAGAGTGTGTTCCCCTGATGGTTTAATACACACGAGACATGTTCCCAGATGAACAGTCTCAGTGAGGAGTGTGTTCCCCTGATGGTTTAATATACACCGGACATGTTACCAGGTGAACAGTATAAGTGAGCATAGTGTGTTCCCCTGATTGTTTAATATACACGCGACATGTTACCAGGTGAACAGTATAAGTGAGGAGAGTGTTTTCCCCTGATTGTTTAATGCACACTGGACATGTTACCAGGTGAACAGTATAAGTGAGGAGAGTGTGTTCCCCTGATGGTTTAATACACACAGGACATGTCACCAGGTGAACAGTATAAGTGAGGAGAGTGTGTTCCCCTGATGGTTTAATATACACGGGACATGTTACCAGGTGAACAGTATAAGTGAGGAGAGTGTGTTCCCCTGATGATTTAATACACACGGGACATGTCACCAGGTGAACAGTATAAGTGAAGAGAGTGTGTTCCCCTGATGGTTTAATATACATGGGACATGTTACCAGGTGAACAGTATAGGTGAGGAGATTGTGTTCCCCTGATTGTTTAATACACACGGGACATGTCAGCAGGTGAACAGTATAAGAGAGCAGAGTGTGTTCCCCTGATGGTTTAATATACACAGGACATGTTACCAGATGATCAGTATAAGTGCGGAGAGTGTGTTCCCCTGATGGTTTAATACACATGGGACATGTTACCAGATGAACAGTATAAGTGAGGAGAGTGTGTTCCCCTGATGGTTTAATATACGCGGGACATGTTAGCAGATGAACAGTATAAGTGAGGAGAGTTTGTTCCCCTGATGTTTTAATACACAGGGGACATGTCACCAGGTGAACAGTATAAGTGAGGAGAGTGTGTTCCCCTGATGTTTTAATACACAGGGGACATGTCACCAGGTGAACAGTATAAGTGAGGAGAGTGTGTTCCCCTGATGGTTTAATACACAGGGGACATGTCACCAGGTGAACAGTGTAAGTGAGGAGAGTGTGTTCCCCTGATTGTTTAATATACACGGGACATGTTACCAGGTGTACAGGATAAGTGAGGAGAGTGTGTTCCCCTGATTGTTTAATAAACACTGGACATGTTACCAGGTGAACAGTATAAGTGAGGAGAGTGTGTTCCCCTGATGGTTTTATATACACGGACATGTCACCAGGTGAACAGTATAAGTGAGGAGAGTGTTTTCCCCTGATGGTTTCATATACACGGGACATGTGACCAGATGAACAGTATAAGTGAGGAGAGTGTGTTCCCCTGATGTTTTAATACACAGGGGACATGTCACCAGGTGAACAGTATAAGTGAGGAGAGTGTGTTTCCCTGATTGTTCAACACACACGGGACAGGTTACCAGGTGAACACTATAATTGAGGAGAGTGTGTTCCCCTGATGGTTTAATACTGACGGGAAATGTTACCAGATGAACAGTATAAGTGAGGAGCTTGTGTTCCCCTGATGGTTTAATAATGACGGGACATGTTACCAGATAAACAGTATAAGTGAGGAGAATGTGTTCCCCTGATTGTTTAATGCACACAGGACATGTTACCAGGTGAACAGTATAAGAGAGGAGAGTGTGTTCCCCTGATTGTTTAATGCACACAGGACATGTTACCAGGTGAACAGTATAAGAGAGGAGAGTGTGTTCCCCTGATTGTTTAATGCACACAGGACATGTTACCAGGTGAACAGTACAAGTGAGGAGAGTGTGTTCCCCTGATGGTTTAATATACACGAGACATGTTACCAGGTGAACAGTATAAGTGAGGAGAGTGTGTTCCCCTGATGGTTTAATGCACACAGGACATGTTACCAGGTGAACAGTACAAGTGAGGAGAGTGTGTTCCCCTGATGGTTTAATATACACGAGACATGTTACCAGGTGAACAGTATAAGTGAGGAGAGTGTGTTCCCCTGATGGTTTAATATACACGGGACATGTTACCAGGTGAACAGCATAAGTGAGGAGAATGTGTTCCCCTGATTGTTTAATACGCACGGGACTTGTCACCAAGTGAACTGTATAAGTGAGGAGAGTGTGTTCCCCTGAGTGTTTAATATACACGGGACATGTTGCCAGGTGAACAGTATAAGTGAGGAGAGTGTGTTCCCCTGATGGTTTAATATACATGGGACATGTTACCAGGTGAACAGTGTAAGTGAGGAGAGTGTGTTCCCCTGATGGTTTAATATACACGGGACATGTCAACAGGTGAAAAGTTTAAGTGAGGAGAGTGTGTTCCCCTGATGGTTTAATATACACGGGACATGTTACCAGATGAACAGTCTCAGTGAGGAGAGTGTGTTCCCCTGATGGTTTAATATACACGGGACATGTCACCAAATGAACTGTATAAGTGAGGAGAGTGTGTTCCCCTGATGGTTTAATATACACGGGACATGTCACCAAATGAACTGTATAAGTGAGGAGAGTGTGTTCCCCTGATGGTTTAATACACACGAGACATGTTCCCAGATGAACAGTCTCAGTGAGGAGTGTGTTCCCCTTATGGTTTAATATACACCGGACATGTTACCAGGTGAACAGTATAAGTGAGCATAGTGTGTTCCCCTGATTGTTTAATATACACGCGACATGTTACCAGGTGAACAGTATAAGTGAGGAGAGTGTTTTCCCCTGATTGTTTAATGCACACTGGACATGTTACCAGGTGAACAGTATAAGTGAGGAGAGTGTGTTCCCCTGATGGTTTAATACACACAGGACATGTCACCAGGTGAACAGTATAAGTGAGGAGAGTGTGTTCCCCTGATGGTTTAATATACATGGGACATGTTACCAGGTGAACAGTATAAGTGAGGAGATTGTGTTCCCCTGATGGTTTAATACTCACGGGACATGTCACCAGGTGAACAGTATAAGAGAGCAGAGTGTGTTCCCCTGATGGTTTAATATACACAGGACATGTTACCAGATGAACAGTATAAGTGCGGAGAGTGTGTTCCCCTGATGGTTTAATACACATGGGACATGTTACCAGATGAACAGTATAAGTGAGGAGAGTGTGTTCCCCTGATGGTTTAATATACGCGGGACATGTTAGCAGATGAACAGTATAAGTGAGGAGAGTTTGTTCCCCTGATGTTTTAATACACAGGGGACATGTCACCAGGTGAACAGAATAAGTGAGGAGAGTGTGTTCCCCTGATGTTTTAATACACAGGGGACATGTCACCAGGGGAACAGTGAAAGTGAGGAGAGTGTGTTCCCCTGATGGTTTCATATACACGGGACATGTGACCAGATGAACAGTATAAGTGAGGAGAGTGTGTTCCCCTGATGTTTTAATACACAGGGGACATGTTACCAGGTGAACACTATAATTGAGGAGAGTGTGTTCCCCTGATGGTTTAATACTGACGGGAAATGTTACCAGATGAACAGTATAAGTGAGGAGCTTGTGTTCCCCTGATGGTTTAATAATGACGGGACATGTTACCAGATAAACAGTATAAGTGAGGAGAATGTGTTCCCCTGAGTGTTTAATATACACGGGACATGTTGCCAGGTGAACAGTATAAGTGAGGAGAGTGTGTTCCCCTGATGGTTTAATATACATGGGACATGTTACCAGGTGAACAGTGTAAGTGAGGAGAGTGTGTTCCCCTGATGGTTTAATATACACGGGACATGTCAACAGGTGAAAAGTTTAAGTGAGGAGAGTGTGTTCCCCTGATGGTGTAATATACACGGGACATGTTACCAGATGAACAGTCTCAGTGAGGAGAGTGTGTTCCCCTGATGGTTTAATATACACGGGACATGTCACCAAATGAACTGTATAAGTGAGGAGAGTGTGTTCCCCTGATGGTTTAATATACACGGGACATGTCACCAAATGAACTGTATAAGTGAGGAGAGTGTGTTCCCCTGATGGTTTAATACACACGAGACATGTTCCCAGATGAACAGTCTCAGTGAGGAGTGTGTTCCCCTTATGGTTTAATATACACCGGACATGTTACCAGGTGAACAGTATAAGTGAGCATAGTGTGTTCCCCTGATTGTTTAATATACACGCGACATGTTACCAGGTGAACAGTATAAGTGAGGAGAGTGTTTTCCCCTGATTGTTTAATGCACACTGGACATGTTACCAGGTGAACAGTATAAGTGAGGAGAGTGTGTTCCCCTGATGGTTTAATACACACAGGACATGTCACCAGGTGAACAGTATAAGTGAGGAGAGTGTGTTCCCCTGATGGTTTAATATACACGGGACATGTTACCAGGTGAACAGTATAAGTGAGGAGAGTGTGTTCCCCTGATGGTTTAATACACACGGGACATGTCACCAGGTGAACAGTATAAGTGAAGAGAGTGTGTTCCCCTGATGGTTTAATATACATGGGACATGTTACCAGGTGAACAGTATAAGTGAGGAGATTGTGTTCCCCTGATGGTTTAATACACACGGGACATGTCACCAGGTGAACAGTATAAGAGAGCAGAGTGTGTTCCCCTGATGGTTTAATATACACAGGACATGTTACCAGATGAACAGTATAAGTGCGGAGAGTGTGTTCCCCTGATGGTTTAATACACATGGGACATGTTACCAGATGAACAGTATAAGTGAGGAGAGTGTGTTCCCCTGATGGTTTAATATACGCGGGACATGTTAGCAGATGAACAGTATAAGTGAGGAGAGTTTGTTCCCCTGATGTTTTAATACACAGGGGACATGTCACCAGGTGAACAGAATAAGTGAGGAGAGTGTGTTCCCCTGATGTTTTAATACACAGGGGACATGTCACCAGGTGAACAGTATAAGTGAGGAGAGTGTGTTCCCCTGATGGTTTAATACACAGGGGACATGTCACCAGGGGAACAGTGTAAGTGAGGAGAGTGTGTTCCCCTGATGGTTTCATATACACGGGACATGTGACCAGATGAACAGTATAAGTGAGGAGAGTGTGTTCCCCTGATGTTTTAATACACAGGGGACATGTTACCAGGTGAACACTATAATTGAGGAGAGTGTGTTCCCCTGATGGTTTAATACTGACGGGAAATGTTACCAGATGAACAGTATAAGTGAGGAGCTTGTGTTCCCCTGATGGTTTAATAATGACGGGACATGTTACCAGATAAACAGTATAAGTGAGGAGAATGTGTTCCCCTGATTGTTTAATACACACGGGACATGTTACCAGGTGAACAGTATAAGAGAGGAGAGTGTGTTCCCCTGATTGTTTAATGCACACAGGACATGTTACCAGGTGAACAGTACAAGTGAGGAGAGTGTGTTCCCCTGATGGTTTAATATACACGAGACATGTTACCAGGTGAACAGTATAAGTGAGGAGAGTGTGTTCCCCTGATGGTTTAATGCACACAGGACATGTTACCAGGTGAACAGTACAAGTGAGGAGAGTGTGTTCCCCTGATGGTTTAATATACACGAGACATGTTACCAGGTGAAGAGTATAAGTGAGGAGAGTGTGTTCCCCTGATGGTTTAATATACACGGGACATGTTACCAGGTGAACAGCATAAGTGAGGAGAATGTGTTCCCCTGATTGTTTAATACGCACGGGACTTGTCACCAAGGGAACTGTATAAGTGAGGAGAGTGTGTTCCCCTGAGTGTTTAATATACAAGGGACATGTTGCCAGGTGAACAGTATAAGTGAGGAGAGTGTGTTCCCCTGATGGTTTAATATACATGGGACATGTTACCAGGTGAACAGTGTAAGTGAGGAGAGTGTGTTCCCCTGATGGTTTAATATACACGGGACATGTCAACAGGTGAAAAGTTTAAGTGAGGAGAGTGTGTTCCCCTGATGGTTTAATATACACGGGACATGTTACCAGATGAACAGTCTCAGTGAGGAGAGTGTGTTCCCCTGATGGTTTAATATACACGGGACATGTCACCAAATGAACTGTATAAGTGAGGAGAGTGTGTTCCCCTGATGGTTTAATATACACGGGACATGTCACCAAATGAACTGTATCAGTGAGGAGAGTGTGTTCCTCTGATGGTTTAATACACACGAGACATGTTACCAGATGAACAGTCTCAGTGAGGAGTGTGTTCCCCTGATGGTTTAATATACACCGGACATGTTACCAGGTGAACAGTATAAGTGAGGAGAGTGTTTTCCCCTGATTGTTTAATGCACACTGGACATGTTACAAGGTGAACAGTATAAGTGAGGAGAGTGTGTTCCCCTGATGGTTTAATACACACAGGACATGTCACCAGGTGAACAGTATAAGTGAGGAGAGTGTGTTCCCCTGATGGTTTAATATACACGGGACATGTTACCAGGTGAACAGTATAAGTGAGGAGAGTGTGTTCCCCTGAAGGTTTAATATACACCGGACATGTTACCAGGTGAACAGTATAAGTGAGGAGAGTGTGTTCCCCTGATTGTTTAATACACACGGGACATGTTACCAGGTGAACAGAATAAGTGAGGAGAGTGTGTTCCCCTGATGGTTTAATATACATGGGACATGTTACCAGGTGAACAGTATAAGTGAGGAGAGTGTCTTCCCCTGATGGTTTAATATACACGGGACATGTTACCAGGTGAACAGTATAAGTGAGGAGAGTGTCTTCCCCTGATGGTTTAATATACATGGGACATGTTACCAGGTGAACAGTATAAGTGAGGAGAGTGTCTTCCCCTGATGGTTTAATATACACGGGACATGTTACCAGGTGAACAGAATAAGTGAGGAGAGTGTGTTCCCCTGATGGTTTAATATACATGGGACATGTTACCAGGTGAACAGTATAAGTGAGGAGAGTGTCTTCCCCTGATGGTTTAATATACACGGGACATGTTACCAGGTGAACAGTATAAGTGAGGAGAATGTGTTCCCCTGATTGATGAATACATCCGGGACATGTTGCCAGGTGAACAGTATAAGTGAGGAGAGTGTGTTCCCCTGATGTTTTAATACACAGGGGACATGTCACCAGGTGAACAGTATAAGTGAGGAGAGTGTGTTCCCCTGATGGTTTAATACACAGGGGACATGTCACCAGGTGAACAGTATAATTGAGCAGAGTGTGTTCCCCTGATGGTTTAATACACACGGGACATGTTACCAGGTGAACAGTATAAGTGAGGAGAGTGTGTTCCCCTGATGGTTTAATATACACGGGACATGTTACCAGGTGAACAGTATAAGTGAGGAGAGTGTGTTCTCCTGATTGTTTAATATACACAGGACATGTTACCAGGTGAACAGTATACGTGAGGAGAGTGTGTTCCCCTGATGGTTTAATATACACAGGACATGTCACCAGGTGAACAGTATAAGTGAGGAGAGTGTGTTCCCCTGATGGTTTAATACACACGGGACATGTTACCAGGTGAACAGTATAAGTGAGGAGAGTGTGTTCTCCTGATTGTTTAATATACACAGGACATGTTACCAGGTGAACAGTATACGTGAGGAGAGTGTGTTCCCCTGATGGTTTAATATGCACGGGACATGTTACCAGGTGAACAATATAAGTGAGGAGAGTGTGTTCCCCTGATGGTTTAATATGCACGGGACATGTTACCAGGTGAACAGTATAAGTGAGGAGAGTGTGTTCCCCTGATGGTTTAATATACACAGGACATGTTACCAGGTGAACAGTATAAGTGAGGAGAGTGTGTTCCCCTGATGGTTTAATACACAGGGGACATATCACCAGGTGAACAGTATAAGTGAGGAGAGTGTGTTCCCCTGATGGTTTAATATACACAGGACATGTTACCAGGTGAACAGTATACGTGAGGAGAGTGTGTTCCCCTGATTGTTTAATACGCACGGGACATGTTACCAGGTGAACAGTATAAGTGAGGAGAGTGTGTTCCCCTGTTTGTTTAATATGCACGGGACATGTTACCAGGTGAACAGTATAAGTGAGGAGAATGTGTTCCCCTGATTGTTTAATATACACGGGACATGTTACCAGGTGAACAGTATAAGTGAGGAGAGTGTGTTCCCCTGTTTGATTAATATGCACGGGACATGTTACCAGGTGAACAGTATAAGTGAGGAGAATGTGTTCCCCTGATTGTTTAATACACACAGGACATGTTACCAGGTGAACAGTATAATTGAGGAGATTGTGTTCCCCTGATGGTTTAATATGCACGGGACATGTTACTAGGTGAACAGTATAAGTGAGGAGAGTGTGTTCCCCTGATTGTTTAATACGCACGGGACATGTTACCAGGTGAACAGTATAAGTGAGGAGCTTGTGTTCCCCTGATGGTTTAATATGCACGGGACATGTTACCAGGTGAACAATATAAGTGAGGAGATTGTGTTCCCCTGATGGTTTAATACGCACGGGACATGTTACCAGGTGAACAGTATAAGTGAGGAGAGTGTGTTCCCCTGATGGTTTAATATACACAGGACATGTTACCAGGTGAACAGTATAAGTGAGGAGAGTGTGTTCCCCTGTTTGTTTAATATGCACGGGACATGTTACCAGGTGAACAGTATAAGTGAGGAGAGTGTGTTCTCCTGATGGTTTAATATACACAGGACATGTTACCAGGTGAACAGTATAATTGAGGAGATTGTGTTCCCCTGATGGTTTAATATGCACGGGACATGTTACTAGGTGAACAGTATAAGTGAGGAGAGTGTGTTCCCCTGATTGTTTAATACGCACGGGACATGTTACCAGGTGAACAGTATAAGTGAGGAGCTTGTGTTCCCCTGATGGTTTAATATGCACGGGACATGTTACCAGGTGAACAATATAAGTGAGGAGATTGTGTTCCCCTGATGGTTTAATACGCACGGGACATGTTTCCAGGTGAACAGTATTAGTGAGGAGAGTGTGTTCCACTGATGGTTTAATATGCACGGGACATGTTACCAGGTGAACAGTATAAGTGAGGAGATTGTGTTCCCCTGATTGTTTAATATGCACGGGACATGTTACCAGGTGAACAGTATAAGTGAGGAGACTGTGTTCCCCTGATGGTTTAATATACACAGGACATGTTACCAGGTGAACAGTATAAGTGAGGAGAGTCTGTTCCCCTGATGGTTTAATATGCACGGGACATGTTACCAGGTGAACAGTATAAGTGAGGAGAGTGTGTTCCCCTGATTGTTTAATACACGCAGGACATGTTACCAGGTGAACAGTATAAGTGAGGAGAGTGTGTTCCCCTGATGGTTTAATATACACACGACATGTTAGCAGGTGAACAGTATAAGTGAGGAGAGTGTGTTCCCCTGATGGTTTAATATGCACGGGACATGTTACCAGGTGAACAGTATAAGTGAGGAGAGTGTGTTCCCCTGATTGGTTAATACGCACGGGACATGTTACCAGGTGAACAGTATTAGTGAGGAGAGTGTGTTCCACTGATGGTTTGATACACATGGGACATGTTACCAGGTGAACAGTATAAGTGAGGAGAGTGTGTTCCCCTGATGGTTTAATGCACACAGGACATGTGACCATTTGAACAGTATAAGTGAGGAGAGTGTGTTCCCCTGATGGTTTAATACTCACGGGACATGTTACCAGGTGAACAGTATAAGTGAGGAGAGAGTGTTCCCCTGATGGTTTAATATACACAGGACATGTGACCAGGTGAACCGTATAAGTGAGGAGAGTGTGTTCCCCTGATGGTTTAATGCACACGGGACATGTTGCCAGGAGAACAGTATAAGTGAGGAGAGTGTGTTCCCCTGATGGTTTAATATACACGGGGCATGTTACCAGATGAACAGATTGTAGTGAGGAGAGTGTGTTCCACTGATGGTTTAATACAGAGGGGACATGTCACCAGGTGAAAAGTATAAGTGAGGAGAGTGTGTTCCCCTGATGGTTTAATATACACGGGACATGTTACCAGATGAACAGAATATAGTGAGGAGAGTGTGGTCCACTGATGGTTTAATACACACGGGACATGTTACCAGGTGAACAGTATAAGTGAGGAGAGTGTGTTCCCCTGATGGATTAATATACACAGGACATGTTACCAGGAGAACAGTACAAGAGAGGAGAGTGTGTTCCCCTGATAGTTTAATACACACGGGACATGTTACAAGGTGAACAGTATAAGGGAGGAGAGTGTATTCCCCTGATTTTTTAATACACACAGGACATGTTACCAGGTGAACAGTATAAGTGAGGAGAGTGTGTTCCCCTGATTGTTTAATACACACGAGACATGTCACCAAATGAACTGTATAAGTGAGGAGAGTGTGTTCCCCTGATGGTTTAATGCACACAGGACATGTTACCAGGTCAACAGTATAAGTGAGGAGAGTGTGTTCCCCTGTTTGTTTAATACGCACGGGACTTGTCACCAAGTGAACTATATAAGTGAGGAGAATGTGTTCCCCTGATTGTTTAATATACACGGGACATGTTACCAGGTGAACAGTATAAGTGAGGAGAGTGTGTTCCCCTGATTGTTTAATACTGACGTGACATGTCACCAGGTGATCAGTGTAAGTGAGGAAAGTGTGTTCCCCTGACGGTTTAATATACACGGGACATGTCAACAGGTGAAATGATTAAGTGAGGAGAGTGTGTTCCCCTGATGGTTTAATACACACGGGACATGTTACAAGGTGAACAGTATAAGTGAGGAGAGTGTATTCCCCTGATGCTTTAATATACACGGGACATGTTACCAGGTGAACAGAATATGTGAGGAAAGTGTGTTCCCCTGATGGTTTAATATACACGGGACATGTTACCAGGTGAACAGTATAAGAGAGGAGAGTGTGTTCCCCTGATTGTTTAATATACACGGGACATGTTACCAGGTGAACAGTATAAGTGAGGAGAGTGTATCCCCTGATTGTTCAATACACACAGGACATGTTACCAGGTGAACAGTATAAGTGAGGAGAGTGCTTTCCCCTGATGGTTTAATATACACGGGACACGTTACCAGGTGAACAGTATAAGAGAGGAGAGTGTGTTCCCCTGATTGTTTAATATACACGGGACATGTTACCAGGTGAACAGTATATGTGAGGAAAGTGTGTTCCCCTGATGGTTTAATATACACGGGACATGTTACCAGGTGAACAGTATATGTGAGGAAACTGTGTTCCCCTGATTGTTTAATATACACGGGACATGATACCAGGTGAACAGTATATGTGAGGAAAGTGTGTTCCCCTGACGGTTTAATATACACGGGACATGTCAACAGGCGAAATGATTAAGTGAGGAGAGTGTGTTCCCCTGATGGTTTAATACACACAGGACATGTTACCAGGTGAACAGTATAAGTGAGGAGAGTGTGTTGCCCTGGTGGTTTAATACACACGGGAAATGTTACCAGGTGAACAGTATAAGTGAGGAGAGTGTGTTCCCCTGATGGTTTAATATACATGGGACATGTTACCAGGTGAACAGTATAAGTGAGGAGAGTGTGTTGCCCTGATGGTTTAATATACACAGGACATGTTACCAGGTGAAGAGTAGAAGTGAGGAGAGTGTGTTCCCCTGATGGTTTAATATATACGGGACATGTTACCAGGTGAACAGTATAAGTGAGGAGAGTGTGTTGCCCTGATGGTTTAATATACACAGGACATGTTACCACGTGAACAGTATAAGTGAGGAGAATGTGTTCCCCTGATGGTTTAATATGCATGGGACATGTTACCAGGTGAACAGTATAAGGGAGGAGAGTGTGTTCCCCTGATTGTTAAATACACACGAGACATGTCACCAAATGAACTGTATAAGTGAGGAGAATGTGTTCCCCTGATGTTTTAATGCACACAGGACATGTTACCAGGTGAACAGTATAAGTGAGGAGAGTGTGTTCCCCTGATGGTTTCATATACACGGGACATGTTTCCAGGTGAACAGTATAAGTGAGGAGAGTGTGTTCCCCTGATTGTTTAATACGCACGGGACTTGTCACCAAGTGAACTATATAAGTGAGGAGAATGTGTTACCCTGATTGTTTAATATACACGGGACATGTTGCCAGGTGAACAGTATAAGTGAGGAGAGTGTGTTCCCCTGATGGTTTAATATATACGGGACATGTTACCAGGTGAACAGTATAAGTGAGGAGAGTGTGTTCCCCTGATGGTTTAATATATACGGGACATGTTACCAGGTGAACAGTATAAGTGAGGAGAGTGTGTTGCCCTGATGGTTTAATATACACAGGACATGTGACCAGGTGAACGGTATAAGTGAGGAGAATGTGTTCCCCTGATTGTTTAATACGCACAGGACATGTCACCAAGTGAACTGTATAAGTGAGGAGAGTGTGTTCCCCTGATTGTTTAATATACACGGGACATGTTTCCAGGTGAACAGGATAAGTGAGGAGAGTGTGTTCCCCTGATTGTTAAATACACACGAGACATGTCACCAAATGAACTGTATAAGTGAGGAGAATGTGTTCCCCTGATTGTTTAATACGCACAGGACATGTCACCAAGTGAACAGTATAAGTGAGGAGAGTGTGTTCCCCTGATGGTTTAATATACACGGGACATGTTACCAGGTGAACAGTATAAGTGAGGAGAGTGTGTTCCCCTGATGGTTTAATATAAACGGGACATGTTTCCAGGTGAACAGTATAAGTGAGGAGAGTGTGTTCCCCTGATTGTTTAATATACACGGGACTTGTCACCAAGTGAACTATATAAGTGAGGAGAATGTGTTCCCCTGATTGTTTAATATACACGGGACATGTTGCCAGGTGAACAGTATAAGTGAGGAGAGTGTGTTCCCCTGATGGTTTAATATACATGGGACATGTTACCAGGTGATCAGTGTAAGTGAGGAGAGTGTGTTCCCCTGATGGCTTAATATACACGGGACATGTCAACAGGTGAAAAGTTTAAGTGAGGAGAGTGTGTTCCCCTGATGGTTTAATATACACAGGGGACATGTCACCAGGTGAACAGTATAAGTGCGGAGAGTGTGTTCCCCTGATTGTTTAATGTACACAGGACATGTTACCAGGTGAACAGTATAAGTGAGGAGAGTGTGTTCCCCTGATTGTTTAATACGCACAGGACATGTCACCAAGTGAACTGTATAAGTGAGGAGAGTGTGTTCCCCTGATTGTTTAATACACACAGGACATGTTACCAGGTGAACAGGATAAGTGAGGAGAGTGTGTTCCCCGATTGTTTAATACACATGGGACATGTCACAAAATGAACTGTATAAGTGAGGAGAGTGTGTTCCCCTGATGGTTTAATGCACACAGGACATGTTACCAGGTGAACAGTATAAGTGAGGAGAGTGTGTTCCCCTGATGGTTTAATATACACGGGACATGTTACCAGGTGAACAGTATAAGTGAAGAGAGTGTGTTCCCCAGATGGTTTAATATCCACGGGACATGTCACCAGGTGAACAGTATATGTGAGGAGAATGTGTTCCCCTGATTGTTTAATACGCACGGGACATGTTGCCAGGTGAACAGTATAAGTGAGGAGAGTGTGTTCCCCTGATGGTTTAATATGCAAGGGACATGTTACCAGGTGAACAGTGTAAGTGAGGAGAGTGTGTTCCCCTGATGGTTTAATATGCAAGGGACATGTTACCAGGTGAACAGTGTAAGTGAGGAGAGTGTGTTCCCCTGATGGTTTAATATACACGGGACATGTCAACAGGTGAAACGTTTAAGTGAGGAGAGTGTGTTCCCCTGATGGTTTAATATACACGGGACATGTTACCAGGTGAACAGTATAAGTGAGGAGACTGCGTTCCCCTGATTGTTTAATACTCACGGGACATGTAACAAAGTGAAAAGTATAAGTGAGGAGAGTGTGTTCCCCTGATTGTTTAATACACACGGGACATGTCAACAGGTGAACAGTATACGTGAGGCGAGTGTGTTCTCCTGAAGGTTTATTACACACGGGACATGTTACCAGATGAACAGTATAAGTGAGGAGAGTGTGTTCCCCTGATGGTTTAATATACAAGGGACATGTTACCAGATGAACAGATTCGAGTGAGGAGAGTATGTTCCCCTGAAGGTTTAATATACACGGGACATTTCACCAGGTGAACAGTATAAGTGAGGAGAGTGTGTTCCACTGATGGTTTAATATGCACGGAACATGTTACCAGATGAACAGTATAAGTGAGGAGAGTGTGTTCCACTGATGGTTTAATATACACGGGACATGTTACCAGGTGAACAGTATATGTGAGGAAAGTGTGTTCCCCTGATGGTTTAATATACACGGGACATGTTACCAGGTGAACAGAATATGTGAGGAAAGTGTGTTCCCCTGATGGTTTAATATACACGGGACATGTTACCAGGTGAACAGTATAAGAGAGGAGAGTGTGTTCCCCTGATTGTTTAATATACACGGGACATGTTACCAGGTGAACAGTATAAGTGAGGAGAGTGTATCCCCTGATTGTTCAATACACACAGGACATGTTACCAGGTGAACAGTATAAGTGAGGAGAGTGCTTTCCCCTGATGGTTTAATATACACGGGACACGTTACCAGGTGAACAGTATAAGAGAGGAGAGTGTGTTCCCCTGATTGTTTAATATACACGGGACATGTTACCAGGTGAACAGTATATGTGAGGAAAGTGTGTTCCCCTGATGGTTTAATATACACGGGACATGTTACCAGGTGAACAGTATATGTGAGGAAACTGTGTTCCCCTGATTGTTTAATATACACGGGACATGATACCAGGTGAACAGTATATGTGAGGAAAGTGTGTTCCCCTGATGGTTTAATATACACGGGACATGTTACCAGGTGAACAGTATAAGAGAGGAGAGTGTGTTCCCCTGATTGTTTAATATACACGGGACATGTTACCAGGTGAACAGTATAAGTGAGGAGAGTGTATTCCCCTGATTGTTCAATACACACAGGACATGTTACCAGGTGAACAGTATAAGTGAGGAGAGTGCTTTCCCCTGATGGTTTAATATACACGGGACACGTTACCAGGTGAACACTATAAGAGAGGAGAGTGTGTTCCCCTGATTGTTTAATATACACGGGACATGTTACCAGGTGAACAGTATAAGTGAGGAGAATGTGTTCCCCTGATTGTTTAATACACACAGGACATGTTACCAGGTGAACAGTATAAGTGAGGAGAATGTGTTCCCCTGCTGGTTTAATATACACGGGACAAGTTACCAGGTGAACAGTATCAGTGAGGAGAGTGTATTACCCTGATTGTTTAATACACACAGGACATGTTACCAGGTGAACAGTATAAGTGAGGAGAATGTGTTCCCCTGATGGTTTAATATACACGGGACATGTTACCAGGTGAACAGTATAAGTGAGGAGAATGTGTTCCCCTGATGGTTTAATATACACGGGACATGTTACCAGGTGAACAGTATCAGTGAGGAGAGTGTGTTCCCCTGATGGTTTAATACACACGGGACATGTCACCAGGTGAACAGTATAAGTGAGGAGAGTGTGTTCCCCTGATGGTTTAATATACACGGGACATGTTACCAGGTGAACAGTATAAGTGAGGAGAGTGTGTTCCCCTGATGGTTTAATATACACGGGACATGTCACCAGGTGAACTGTATATGTGAGGAGAGTGTGTTCCCCTGATGGTTTAATATACACGGGACATGTCACCAGGTGAACTGTATATGTGAGGAGAATGTGTTCCCCTGATTGTTTAATATCCACGGGACATGTCACCAGGTGAACAGTAGAAGTGCGGAGAGTGTGTTCCCCTGATTGTTTAGTACACCCGGGACTTGTCACCAAATGAACTGTATAAGTGAGGAGAGTGTGTTTCCCTGATGGTTTAATATACACAGGACATGTTACCAGGTGAATGTATAAGTGAGGAGAGTTTGTTCCCCTGATTGTTTAATACACACGCGACATGTCACCAGGTGAACAGTATAAGTGAGGAGAGTGTGTTCCCCTGATGGTTTAATATACACGGGACATGTTACCAGGTGAACAGTATAAGTGAGGAGAGTGTGTTCCCCTGATGGTTTAATATACACGGGACATGTTACCAGGTGAACAGTATAAGTGAGGAGAGTTTGTTCCCCTGATTGTTTAATACACACGCGACATGTCACCAGGTGAACAGTATAAGTGAGGAGAGTGTGTTCCCCTGATGGTTTAATATACACGGGACATGTTACCAGGTGAACAGTATAAGTGAGGCGAGTGTGTTCCCCTGATGGTTTAATATACACGAGACATGTTACCAGGTGAACAGTATAAGTGAGGAGAGTGTTTTCCCCTGATGGTTTAATATACACGGGACATGTTACCAGGTGAACAGTATAAGTGAGGCGAGTGTGTTCCCCTGATGGTTTAATATACACGAGACATGTTACCAGGTGAACAGTATAAGTGAGGAGAGTGTTTTCCCTTGGTGGTTTAATATACACGAGACATGTTATCAGGTGAACAGTATAAGTGAGGAGAGTGTGTTCCCATGATGGTTTAATATACACGGGACATGTTACCTGGTGAACAGTATAAGTGAGGAGAGTGCTTTCCCCTGATGGTTTAATATACACAGGACATGTTACCAGGTGAACAGTATAAGTGAGGAGAGTGTTTTCCCTTGGTGGTTTAATATACACGAGACATGTTAGCAGGTGAACAGTATAAGTGAGGAGAGTGTTTTCCCTTGGTGGTTTAATATACACGAGACATGTTATCAGGTGAACAGTATAAGTGAGGAGAGTGCTTTCCCCTGATGGTTTAATATACACAGGACATGTTACCAGGTGAACAGTATAAGTGAGGAGAGTGTTTTCCCTTGGTGGTTTAATATACACGAGACATGTTACCAGGTGAACAGTATAAGTGAGGAGAGTGTGTTCCCCTGATGGTTTAATATACACGGGACATGTCAACAGGTGAACAGTATAAGTGAGGACAGTGTGTTCCCCTGATTGTTTAATGCAAACGGGACATGTCACCAGATGAACAGTATAAGTGAGGAGAGTGTGTTCCCCTGATGGTTTAATATACACGGGACATGTCAACAGGTGAACAGTATAAGTGAGGACAGTGTGTTCCCCTGATTGTTTAATGCAAACGGGACATGTCACCAGGTGAACAGTGTAAGTGAGGAGAGTGTGTTCCCCTGATGGTTTAATATACACGGGACATGTTACCTGGTGAACAGTATAAGTGAGGAGAGTGCTTTCCCCTGATGGTTTAATATACACAGGACATGTTACCAGGTGAACAGTATAAGTGAGGAGAGTGTTTTCCCTTGGTGGTTTAATATACACGAGACATGTTAGCAGGTGAACAGTATAAGTGAGGAGAGTGTTTTCCCTTGGTGGTTTAATATACACGAGACATGTTATCAGGTGAACAGTATAAGTGAGGAGAGTGTTTTCCCTTGGTGGTTTAATATACACGAGACATGTTAACAGGTGAACAGTATAAGTGAGGACAGTGTGTTCCCCTGATTGTTTAATGCAAACGGGACATGTCACCAGATGAACAGTATAAGTGAGGAGAGTGTGTTCCCCTGATGGTTTAATATGCACGGGACATGTTTCCAGCTGAACAGTATAAGTGAGGAGAGTGTGTTCCCCTGATGGTTTAATATACATGGGACATGTTACCATGTGAACAGTATAACTGAAGAGAGTGTGTTCCCCTGATGGTTTAATATACACGGGACATGTTACCAGGTGAACAGTATAAGTGAGGAGAGTGCTTTCCCCTGATGTTTTAATATACACAGGACATATTACCAGGTGAACAGTATAAGTGTGGAGAGTGTGTACCCTTGATGGTTTAATATACACGGGACATGTTACCAGGTGAACAGTATAAGTGAGGACAGTGTGTTCCCCTGATGGTTTAATACACACGGGACATGTTACCAGGTGAACAGTATAAGTGAGGAGAGTGTGTTCCCCTGATGTTTAAATATACACAGGACATGTCACCAGGTGAAAAGTTTAAGTGTGGAGAGTGTGTTCCCCTGATGGTTTAATACTGACAGGACATGTTACCAGATGAACAATATAAGTGAGGAGCTTGTGTTCCCATGATTGTTTAATATACTCGGGACATGTTACCAGGTGAACAGTGTAAGTGAGGAGAGTGTGTTCCCCTGATGGTTTAATATACACAGGACATGTCACCAGGTGAAACGTTTAAGTGTGGAGAGTGTGTTCCCCTGATGGTTTAATACTGACAGGACATGTTACCAGATGAACAATATAAGTGAGGAGCTTGTGTTCCCATGATTGTTTAATATACATGGGACATGTTACCAGGTGAACAGTGTAAGTGAGGAGAGTGTGTTCCCCTGATGGTTTAATATACACAGGACATGTCACCAGGTGAAAAGTTTAAGTGTGGAGAGTGTGTTCCCCTGATGGTTTAATACTGACAGGACATGTTACCAGATGAACAATATAAGTGAGGAGCTTGTGTTCCCATGATGGTTTAATACAGACGGGACATGTTACCAGGTGAACAGTGTAAGTGAGGAGAGTGTGTTCCCCTGATGGTTTAATATACACAGGACATGTCACCAGGTGAAAAGTTTAAGTGAGGAGAGTGTGTTCCCCTGATGGTTTAATACTGACAGGACATGTTACCAGATGAACAATATAAGTGAGGAGCTTGTGTTCCCATGATGGTTTAATACAGACGGGACATGTTACCAGGATGAACAGTATAAGAGAGGAGAGTGAGTTCCCCTGATTGTTTAATACACACGGGACATGTCTTCAACTGAACTGCATAAGTGAGGAGAGTGTGTTCCCCTGATGGTTTAATGCACACAGGACATGTTACCAGGTGAACAGTGTAATTGAGGAGAGTGTGCTCCACTGATGGTTTAATACTGAGGGGACATGTTACCAGGTGAACAGGATAAGTGAGGAGAGTGTGTTCCCCTGATGGTTTAATACACACGGTACATGTTACCAGGTGAACAGTATAAGTGAGGAGAGTGTGTTCCCCTGATGGTTTAATATACACGGAACATGTTACCAGATGAACAGTGTAAGTGAGGAGAATGTGTTCCCCTGATTGTTTAATACGCACGGGACTTGTCACCAAGTGAACTGCATAAGTGAGGAAAATGTGTTCCCCAGTTTGTTTAATGTACACGGGACATGATGCCAGGTGAACAGTATAAGTGAGGAGAGTGTGTTCCCCTGATGGTTTAATATACACGGGACATGTTACCAGGTGAACAGTATAAGTGAGGAGAGAGTGTTCCCCTGATGGTTTAATATACACGGGACATGTCACCAGGTGAACAGTATAAGTGAGGAGAGAGTGTTCCCCTGATGGTTTAATATACATGGGACATGTTACCAGGTGAACAGTATAAGTGAGGAGAGTGTGTTCCCCTGATTGTTTAATATACACGGGACATGATGCCAGGTGAACAGTATAAGTGAGGAGAGTGTGTTCCCCAGTTTGTTTAATATACACGGGACATGATGCCAGGTGAACAGTATAAGTGAGGAGAGTGTGTTCACCTGATGGTTTAATATACATGGGACATGTTACCAGGTGAACAGTATAAGTGAGGAGAGTGTGTTCCCCTGATGGTTTAATATACACGGGTCATGTCAACAAGTGAACTGTATAAGTGAGCAGAATGTGTTCCCCTGATGGTTTAATATGCACGGGACATGTTACCAGATGAACAGTATAAGTGAGGAGAGTGTGTTCCCTTGATGGTTTAATATACACGGGACATGTTACAAGGTGAACAGTATAAGTGAGGAGAGTGTGTTCCCCTGATGGTTTAATATACACGGGACATGTTACAAGGTGAACAGTATAAGTGAGAAGAGTGTGTTCCCCTGATGGTTTAATATACACGGGACATTTTACCAGGTGAACACGATAAGTGTGGAGAGTGTGTACCCTTGATGGTTTAATATACACGGGACATGTTACCAGGTGAACAGTATAAGTGAGGACAGTGTGTTCCCCTGATGGTTTAATATACACGGGACATGTTACCAGGTGAACAGTGTAAGTGAGGAGAGTGTGTTCCCCTAATGGTTTAATACACACGGGACATGTTACCAGGTGAACAGTATAAGAGAGGAGAGTGTGTTCCCCTGATTGTTTAATACACACGGGACATGTCTTCAACTGAACTGCATAAGTGAGGAGAGTGTGTTCCCCTGATGGTTTAATGCACACAGGACATGTTACCAGGTGAACAGTATAAGTGAGGAGAGTGTGTTCCCCTGATGGTTTAATACACACGGTACATGTTACCAGGTGAACAGTATAAGTGAGGAGAGTGTGTTCCCCTGATGGTTTAATATACACGGATCATGTTACCAGGTGAACAGTATAAGTGAGGTGAGTGTGTTCCCCTGATGGTTTAATATACACGGGACATGTTACCAGATGAACAGTGTAAGTGAGGAGAATGTGTTCCCCTGATTGTTTAATACGCACGGGACTTGTCACCAAGTGCACTGCATAAGTGAGGAAAATGTGTTCCCCAGTTTGTTTAATGTACACGGGACATGATGCCAGGTGAACAGTATAAGTGAGGAGAGTGTGTTCCCCTGATGGTTTAATATAAAAGGGACATGTCACCAGGTGAACAGTATAAGTGAGGAGAATGTGTTCCCCAGTTTGTTTAATATACACGGGACATGATGCCAGGTGAACAGTATAAGTGAGGAGAGTGTGTTCCCCTGATGGTTTAATATACATGGGACATGTTACCAGGTGAACAGTATAAGTGAGGAGAGTGTGTTCCCCTGATGGTTTAATATACACGGGTCATGTCAACAAGTGAACTGTATAAGTGAGGAGAGTGTGTTCCCCTGATGGTTTAATGCACACGGGACATGTCACCAGGTGAACAGTATAAGTGAGCAGAATGTGTTCCCCTGATGGTTTAATATGCACGGGACATGTTACCAGATGAACAGTATAAGTGAGGAGAGTGTGTTCCCTTGATGGTTTAATATACACGGGACATGTTACCAGGTGAACAGTATAAGTGAGGAGAGTGTGTTCCCCTGATGGTTTAATACACACGGGACATGTTACAAGGTGAACAGTATAAGTGAGGAGAGTGTGTTCCCCTGCTGGTTTAATATACACGGGACATGTTACCAGGTGAACACGATAAGTGAGGAGAGTGTGTTCCCCTGATGGTTTAATACTGATGGGACATGTTACCAGATGAACAGTATAAGTGAGGAGCTTGTGTTCCCCTGATGGTTTAATACTGACGGGACATGTTACCAGGTGAAAAGTATAAGTGAGGAGAATGTGTTCCCCTGATGGTTTAATACTGACGGGACATGTTACCAGGTGAACAGTGTAAGTGAGGAGAGTGTGTTCCCCTGGTGGTTTAATATACACGGGACATGTCACCACGTGAAAAGTTTAAGTGAGGAGAGTGTGTTCCCCTGATGGTTTAATACTGACGGGACATGTTACCAGATGAACAGTATAAGTGAGGAGCTTGTGTTCCCCTGATGGTTTAATACTGACGGGACATGTTACCAGATGAACAGTATAAGTGAAGAGCTTGTGTTCCCATGTTGGTTTAATACAGACGGGTCATGTTACCAGATGAACAGTATAAGTGAGGAGAGTGTGTTCCCCTGATTGTTTAATACACACGGGACATGTCATCAACTGAACTGTATAAGTGAGGAGAGTGTGTTCCCCTGATGGTTTAATGCTCACAGGACATGTTACCAGGTGAACAGTATAAATGAGGAGAGTGTGTTCCTCTGATGGTTTAATACTGAGGGGACATGTTACCAGGTGAACAGTATAAGTGAGGAGAATGTGTTCCCCTGATGGTTTAATACACACGGGACATGTCACCAGGTGAACAGTATAAGTGAGGAGAGTGTGTTCCCCTGATGGTTTAATACACACGGGACATGTCACCAGGTGAACAGTATAACTGAGGAGAGTGAGTTCCCCTGATGGTTTAATATACACGGTATATGTTGCCAGGTGAAAAGTATAAGTGAGGAGAGTGTGTTCCCCTGATGGTTTAATATACACGGGACATGTCACCAGGTGAACAGTATAAGTGAGGAGAGAGTGTTCCCCTGATGGTTTAATATACATGGGACATGTTACCAGGTGAACAGTATAAGTGAGGAGAATGTGTTCCCCAGTTTGTTTAATATACACGGGACATGATGCCAGGTGAACAGTATAAGTGAGGAGAGTGTGTTCCCCTGATGGTTTAATATACATGGGACATGTTACCAGGTGAAAAGTATAAGTGAGGAGAGTGTGTTCCCCTGATGGTTTAATATACACGGGTCATGTCAACAAGTGAACTGTATAAATGAGGAGAGTGTGTTCCCCTGATGGTTTAATACACACGGGACATGTCACCAGGTGAACAGTATAAGTGAGCAGAATGTGTTCCCCTGATGGTTTAATATGCACGGGACATGTTACCAGATGAACAGTATAAGTGAGGAGAGTGTGTTCCCCTGATGGTTTAATACACACGGGACATGTTACCAGGTGAACAGTATAAGTGAGGAGAGTGTGTTTCCCTGATGGTTTAATATACACGGGACATGTTACAAGGTGAACAGTATAAGTGAGGAGAGTGTGTTCCCCTGATGGTTTAATATACACGGGACATTTTACCAGGTGAACACGATAAGTGAGGAGAATGTGTTCCCCTGATGGTTTAATACTGACGCGACATGTTACCAGGTGAACAGTATAAGTGAGGAGAGTGTGTTCCCCTGATGGTTCAATATAAACAGGACATGTTACCAGATGAACAGTATAAGTGAGGAGAGTGTGTTCCCCTGATGGTTTAATATGCACGGGACATGTCACCAGGTGAACAGTATAAGTGAGGAGAGTGTGTTCCCCTGATGGTTTAATATGCACGGGACATGTTACCAGATGAACAGTATAAGTGAGGAGAGTGTGTTCCCCTGATGGTTTAATATGCACGGGACATGTTTCCAGATGAACAGTATAAGTGAGGAGAGTGTGTTCCCCTGATGGTTTAATATACACGAGACATGTTACCAGGTGAACAGTATAAGTGAGGAGAGTGTGTTCCCTTGATGGTTTAATATACACGAGACATGTTACCAGGTGAACAGTATAAGTGAGGAGAGTGTATTCCCCTGATGGTTTAATATGCACGGGACATGTTTCCAGCTGAACAGTATAAGTGAGGAGAGTGTGTTCCCTTGATGGTTTAATATACACGGGACATGTTACCAGGTGAACAGTATAAGTGAGGACAGTGTGATCCCCTGGTGGTTTAATATACACGGGACATGTTACCAGGTGAACAGTGTAAGTGAGGAGAGTGTGTTCCCCTGGTGGTTTAATATACACGGGACATGTCACCAGGTGAAAAGTTTAAGTGAGGAGAGTGTGTTCCCCTGATGGTTTAATACTGACGGGACATGTTACCAGATGAACAGTATAAGTGAGGAGCTTGTGTTCCCCTGATGGTTTAATACTGACGGGACATGTTACCAGATGAACAGTATAAGTGAAGAGCTTGTGTTCCCATGTTGGTTTAATACAGACGGGACATGTTACCAGATGAACAGTATAAGTGAGGAGAGTGTGTTCCCCTGATTGTTTAATACACACGGGACATGTCATCAACTGAACTGTATAAGTGAGGAGAGTGTGTTCCCCTGATGGTTTAATGCACACAGGACATGTTACCAGGTGAAAAGTATAAATGAGGAGAGTGTGTTCCTCTGATGGTTTAATACTGAGGGGACATGTTACCAGGTGAACAGTATAAGTGAGGATAATGTGTTCCCCTGATGGTTTAATACACACGGGACATGTCACCAGGTGAACAGTATAAGTGAGGAGATTGTGTTCCCCTGATGGTTTAATACACACGGGACATGTCACCAGGTGAACAGTATAACTGAGGAGAGTGAGTTCCCCTGATGGTTTAATATACACGGTATATGTTGCCAGGTGAAAAGTATAAGTGAGGAGAGTGTGTTCCCCTGATGGTTTAATATACACGGGACATGTCACCAGGTGAACAGTATAAGTGAGGAGAGAGTGTTCCCCTGATGGTTTAATATACATGGGACATGTTACCAGGTGAACAGTATAAGTGAGGAGAGTGTGTTCCCCTGATGGTTTAATATACACGGGTCATGTCAACAAGTGAACTGTATAAGTGAGGAGAGTGTGTTCCCCTGATGGTTTAATACACACGGGACATGTCACCAGGTGAACAGTATAAGTGAGCAGAATGTGTTCCCCTGATGGTTTAATATGCACGGGACATGTTACCAGATGAACAGTATAAGTGAGGAGAGTGTGTTCCCTTGATGGTTTAATATACACGGGACATTTTACCAGGTGAACACGATAAGTGAGGAGAGTGTGTTCCCCTGATGGTTTAATACTGATGGGACATGTTACCAGGTGAACAGTATAAGTGAGGAGCTTGTGTTCCCCTGATGGTTTAATACTGACGGGACATGTTACCAGGTGAAAAGTATAAGTGAGGAGAATGTGTTCCCCTGATGGTTTAATACTGACGGGACATGTTACCAGGTGAACAGTATAAGTGAGGAGAGTGTGTTCCCCTGATGGTTTAATATGCACGGGACAGATCACCAAGTGAACAGCATAAGTGAGGAGAGTGTGTTCCCCTGATGGTTCAATATAAACAGGACATGATACCAGGTGCACAGTATAAGTGAGGAGAGTGAGTTCCCCTGATGGTTTAATATGCACGGGACATGTCAACAGGTGAACAGTATAAGTGAGCGGAATGTGTTCCCCTGATGGTTTAATATGCACGGGACATGTTACCAGATGAACAGTATAAGTGAGGAGAGTGTGTTCCCCTGATGGTTTAATATGCACGGGACATGTTTCCAGCTGAACAGTATAAGTGAGGAGAGTGTGTTCCCCTGATGGTTTAATATGCACGGGACATGTTTCCAGCTGAACAGTATAAGTGAGGAGAGTGTGTTCCCCTGATGGTTTAATATACACGAGACATGTTACCAGGTGAACAGTATAAGTGAGGAGAGTGTGTTCCCCTGATGGTTTAATATGCACGGGACATGTTTCCAGGTGAACAGTATAAGTGAGGAGAGTGTGTTCCCTTGATGGTTTAATATGCACGGGACATGTTACCAGGTGAACAGTATAAGTGAGGAGAGTGTGTTCCCCTGATGGTTTAATATACACGAGACATGTTACCAGGTGAACAGTATAAGTGAGGAGAGTGTGTTCCCCTGATGGTTTAATATGCACGGGACATGTTACCAGGTGAACAGTATAAGTGAGGAGAGTGTGTTCCCCTGATGGTTTAATATGCACGGGACATGTTTCCAGGTGAACAGTATAAGTGAGGAGAGTGTGTTCCCTTGATGGTTTAATATACACGGGACATGTTACCAGGTGAACAGTATAAGTGAGGACAGTGTGATCCCCTGGTGGTTTAATATACACGGGACATGTTACCAGGTGAACAGTGTAAGTGAGGAGAGTGTGTTCCCCTGGTGGTTTAATATACACGGGACATGTCACCAGGTGAAAAGTTTAAGTGAGGAGAGTGTGTTCCCCTGATGGTTTAATACTGACGGGACATGTTACCAGATGAACAGTATAAGTGAGGAGCTTGTGTTCCCCTGATGGTTTAATACTGACGGGACATGTTACCAGATGAACAGTATAAGTGAAGAGCTTGTGTTCCCATGTTGGTTTAATACAGACGGGTCATGTTACCAGATGAACAGTATAAGTGAGGAGAGTATGTTCCCCTGATTGTTTAATACACACGGGACATGTTACCAGGTGAACAGTATAAGTGAGGAGAATGTGTTCCTCTGTTGGTTTAATACACACGGGACATGTCACCAGGTGAACAGTATAAGTGAGGAGAGTGTGTTCCCCTGATGGTTTAATGCACACAGGACATGTTACCAGGTGAACAGTATAAATGAGGAGAGTGTGTTCCTCTGATGGTTTAATACTGAGGGGACATGTTACCAGGTGAACAGTATAAGTGAGGAGAATGTGTTCCTCTGATGGTTTAATACACACGGGACATGTCACCAGGTGAACAGTATAAGTGAGGAGAGTGTGTTCCCCTGATGGTTTAATACACACGGGACATGTCACCAGGTGAACATTATAACTGAGGAGAGTGAGTTCCCCTGATGGTTTAATATACACGGTATATGTTGCCAGGTGAAAAGTATAAGTGAGGAGAGTGTGTTCCCCTGATGGTTTAATATACACGGGACATGTTACCAGGTGAACAGTATAAGTGAGGAGAGTGTGTTCCCCTGATTGTTTAATACTGACGGGACATGTTACCAGGTGAACAGTATAAGTGAGGAGAGTGTGTTCCCCTGATTGTTTAATGCACACGGGACATGTTACCAGGTGAACAGTATAAGTGAGGAGAATGTGTTCCCTTGATGGTTTAATATACACGGGACATGTTACCAGGTGAACAGTATTAGTGAGGAGAATGTGTTCCCCTCATGGTTTAATGCACACAGGACATGTTACCAGGTGAACAGTGTAATTGAGGAGAGTGTTTTCCCCTGATGGTTTAATACTGACGGGACATGTTACCAGATGAACAGTATAAGTGAGGAGCTTGTGTTCCCCTCATGGTTTAATGCACACAGGACATGTTACCAGGTGAACAGTGTAATTGAGGAGAGTGTGTTCCACTGATGGTTTAATACTGAGGGGACATGTTACCAGGTGAACAGGATAAGTGAGGAGAGTGTGTTCCCCTGATGGTTTAATACACACGGTACATGTTACCAGGTGAACATTATAAGTGAGGAGAGTGTGTTCCCCTGATGGTTTAATATACACGGGACATGTTACCAGGTGAACAGTATAAGTGAGGAGAGTGTGTTCCCCTGATGGTTTAATATACACGGTACATGTTACCAGGTGAACATTATAAGTGAGGAGAGTGTGTTCCCCTGATGGTTTAATACACACGGTACATGTTACCAGGTGAACATTATAAGTGAGGAGAGTGTGTTCCCCTGATGGTTTAATATACACGGGACATGTTACCAGGTGAACAGTATAAGTGAGGAGAGTGAGTTCCCCTGATGGTTTAATATACACGGGACATGTTACCAGGTGAACAGTATTAGTGAGGAGAATGTGTTCCCCTGATGGCTTGATATACACGGGACATGTTACCAGGTGAACAGTATAAGTGATGAGAGTGTTTTCCCCTGATGGTTTAATACTGACGGGACATGTTACCAGATGAACAGTATAAGTGAGGAGCTTGTGTTCCCCTCATGGTTTAATGCACACAGGACATGTTACCAGGTGAACAGTGTAATTGAGGAGAGTGTGTTCCACTGATGGTTTAATACTGAGGGGACATGTTACCAGGTGAACAGGATAAGTGAGGAGAGTGTGTTCCCCTGATGGTTTAATACACACGGTACATGTTACCAGGTGAACATTATAAGTGAGGAGAGTGTGTTCCCCTGATGGTTTAATATACACGGGACATGTTACCAGGTGAACAGTATAAGTGAGGAGAATGTGTTCCCTTGATGGTTTAATATACACAGGGCATGTTACCAGGTGAACAGTATAAGTGAGGAGAATGTGTTCCCCTGATGGTTTAATACACACGGTATATGTTGCCAGGTGAAAAGTATAAGTGAGGAGAATGTGTTCCCCTGATTGTTTAATACGCACGGGACTTGTCACCAAGTGAACTGCATAAGTGAGGAAAATGTGTTCCCCAGTTTGTTTAATGTACACGGGACATGATGCCAGGTGAACAGTATAAGTGAGGAGAGTGTGTTCCCCTGATGGTTTAATATACACGGGACATGTCACCAGGTGAACAGTATAAGTGAGGAGAGAGTGTTCCCCTGATGGTTTAATATACATGGGACATGTTACCAGGTGAACAGTATAAGTGAGGAGAATGTGTTCCCCAGTTTGTTTAATATGCACGGGACATGATGCCAGGTGAACAGTATAAGTGAGGAGAGTGTGTTCCCCTGATGGTTTAATATACATGGGACATGTTACCAGGTGAACAGTATAAGTGAGGAGAGTGTGTTCCCCTGATGGTTTAATATACACGGGTCAAGTCAACAAGTGAACTGTATAAGTGAGGAGAGTGTGTTCCCCTGATGGTTTAATACACACGGGACATGTCACCAGGTGAACAGTATAAGTGAGCAGAATGTGTTCCCCTGATGGTTTAATATGCACGGGACATGTTACCAGATGAACAGTATAAGTGAGGAGAGTGTGTTCCCTTGATGGTTTAATATACACGGGACATGTTACCAGGTGAACAGTATAAGTGAGGAGAGTGTGTTCCCCTGATGGTTTAATATACACGGGACATGTTACAAGGTGAACAGTATAAGTGAGGAGAGTGTGTTCCCCTGATGGTTTAATATACACGGGACATTTTACCAGCTGAACACGATAAGTGAGGAGAGTGTGTTCCCCTGATTGTTTAATATACACGGGACATGTCACCAGGTGAAAAGTTTAAGTGAGGAGAGTGTGTTCCCCTGATGGTTTAATACACACGGGACAAGTCACCAAATGAACTGTATGAGTGAGGAGAGTGTGTTCCCCTGATGATTTAATACACACGGGACATGTTACCAGGTGAAAAGTATAAGTGAGGAGAATGTGTTCCCCTGATGGTTTAATACTGATGGGACATGTTACCAGATGAACAGTATAAGTGAGGAGCTTGTGTTCCCCTGATGGTTTAATACTGACGGGACATGTTACCAGGTGAAAAGTATAAGTGAGGAGAATGTGTTCCCCTGATGGTTTAATACTGACGGGACATGTTACCAGGTGAACAGTATAAGTGAGGAGAGTGTGTTCCCCTGCTGGTTTAATATACACGGGACATTTTACCAGCTGAACACGATAAGTGAGGAGAGTGTGTTCCCCTGATTGTTTAATATACACGGGACATGTCAACAGGTGAACAGTATAAGTGAGCGGAATGTGTTCCCCTGATGGTTTAATATGCACGGGACATGTTACCAGATGAACAGTATAAGTGAGGAGAGTGTGTTCCCCTGATGGTTTAATATGCACGGGACATGTTTCCAGCTGAACAGTATAAGTGAGGAGAGTGTGTTCCCCTGATGGTTTAATATACACAGGACATGTTACCAGGTGAACAGTGTAAGTGAGGAGAGTGTGTTCCCCTGATGGTTTAATATGCACGGGACATGTTTCCAGCTGAACAGTATAAGTGAGGAGAGTGTGTTCCCCTGATGGTTTAATATACACGAGACATGTTACCAGGTGAACAGTATAAGTGAGGAGAGTGTGTTCCCCTGATGGTTTAATATGCACGGGACATGTTTCCAGCTGAACAGTATAAGTGAGGAGAGTGTGTTCCCCTGATGGTTTAATATGCACGGGACATGTCACCAGGTGAACAGTATAAGTGAGGAGAGTGTGTTCCCCTGATGGTTTAATATACACGGGACATGTTACCAGGTGAACAGGATAAGTGAGGAGAGTGTGTTCCCCTGGTGGTTTAATATAAACGGGACATGTTGCCAGGTGAACAGGATAAGTGAGGACAGTGTGATCCCCTGGTGGTTTAATATAAACGGGACATGTTGCCAGGTGAACAGTATAAGTGAGGAGAGTGTGATCCCCTGGTGGTTTAATATACACGGGACATGTCACCAGGTGAACAGTATAAGTGAGGAGAGTGTGATCCCCTGGTGGTTTAATATAAACGGGACATGTTGCCAGGTGAACAGTATAAGTGAGGAGAGTGTGATCCCCTGGTGGTTTAATATACACGGGACATGTCACCAGGTGAAAAGTTTAAGTGAGGAGAGTGTGTTCCCCTGATGGTTTAATACACACGGGACAAGTCACCAAATGAACTGTATGAGTGAGGAGAGTGTGTTCCCCTGATGATTTAATACACACGGGACATGTTACCAGATGAACAGTATAAGTGAGGAGAGTGTGATCCCCTGGTGGTTTAATATACACGGGACATGTCACCAGGTGAAAAGTTTAAGTGAGGAGAGTGTGTTCCCCTGAAGCTTTAATATACACGGGACATGTCACCAGGTGAACAGTATAAGTGAGGAGAGTGTGTTCCCCTGATGGTTTAATACTGACGGGACATGTTACCAGATGAACAGTATAAGTGAGGAGCTTGTGTTCCCCTGATGGTTTAATACTGACGGGACATGTTACCAGATGAACAGTATAAGTGAAGAGCTTGTGTTCCCATGTTGGTTTAATACAGACGGGTCATGTTACCAGATGAACAGTATAAGTGAGGAGTGTGTGTTCCCCTGATTGTTTAATACACAAGGGAAATGTCGTCAACTGAACTGTATAAGTGAGGAGAGTGTGTTCCCCTGATGGTTTAATGCACACAGGACATGTTACCAGGTGAACAGTATAAATGAGGAGAGTGTGTTCCTCTGATGGTTTAATACTGAGGGGACATGTTACCAGGTGAACAGTATAAGTGAGGAGAATGTGTTCCCCTGATGGTTTAATACACACGGGACATGTCACCAGGTGAACAGTATAAGTGAGGAGAGTGTGTTCCCCTGATGGTTTAATACACACGGGACATGTCACCAGGTGAACAGTATAACTGAGGAGAGTGAGTTCCCCTGATGGTTTAATATACACGGGACATGTTACCAGGTGAACAGTATAAGTGAGGAGAGTGTGTTCCCCTGATTGTTTAATACTGACGGGAGATGTTACCAGGTGAACAGTATAAGTGAGGAGAGTGTGTTCCCCTGATGGTTTAATACGCATGGGACATTTCACCAAGTGAACAGTATAAGTGAGGAGAGTGTGCTCCCCTGATTGTTTAATGCACACGGGACATGTTACCAGGTGAACAGTATAAGTGAGGAGAGTCTGATCCCTTGATGGTTTAATATCCACGGGACATGTTACCAGGTGAACAGTATAAGTGAGGAGAATGTGTTCCCTTGATGGTTTAATATACACGGGACATGTTACCAGGTGAAGAGTATAAGTGAGGAGAGTCTGATCCCTTGATGGTTTAATATCCACGGGACATGTTACCAGGTGAACTGTATAAGTGAGGAGAGTGTGTTCCCCTGATTGTTTAATGCACACGGGACATGTTACCAGGTGAACAGTATAAGTGAGGAGAGTCTGATCCCTTGATGGTTTAATATCCACGGGACATGTTACCAGGTGAACAGTATAAGTGAGGAGAATGTGTTCCCCTGATGGTTTGATATACACGGGACATGTTACCAGGTGAACAGTATAAGTGAGGAGAGTGTTTTCCCCTGATGGTTTAATACTGACGGGACATGTTACCAGATGAACAGTATAAGTGAGGAGCTTGTGTTCCCCTCATGGTTTAATACTGACGGGACATGTTACCAGGTGAACAGTATAAGTGAGGAGAGTGTGTTCCCCTGATTGTTTAATACGCACGGGACATTTCACATGGTGAACAGTATAAGTGAGGAGAGTGAGTTCCCCTGATTGTTTAATATACCCGTGACATGTCAACAGGTGAACAGTATAAGTGAGGAGAGTGTGTTCCCCTGATTGTTTAATACACACGGGACATGTTACCAGATGAACAGTATAAGTGAGGAGAGTGTGTTCCCCTGATGGTTTAATATGCACGGGACATGTTACCAGATGAACAGTATAAGTGGGGAGCTTGTGTTCCCCTGATGGTTTAATACTGACGGGACATGTTACCAGGTGAACAGTATAAGTGAGGAGAATGTGTTCCCCTGATTGTTTAATACGCACGGGACATTTCACAAGGTGAACAGTATAAGTGAGGAGAGTGTGTTCCCCTGATTGTTTAATACACACGGGACATGTTACCAGATGAACAGTATAAGTGAGGAGAGTGTGTTCCCCTGATGGTTTAATATGCACGGGACATGTTACCAGATGAACAGTACAAGTGAGGACAGTGTGTACCCCTGATTGTTTAATACACACGGGACATGTCACCAACTGAACTTTATAAGTGAGGAGAGTGTGTTCCCCTGATGGTTTAATACTGAGGGGATATGTTACCAGGTGAGCAGTATAAGTGAGGAGAGTGTGTTCCCCTGATGTTTTAATATACATGGGACATGTTACCAGGTGAACAGTGTAAGTGAGGAGAGTGTGTTCCCCAGTTTGTTTAATACACACGGGACATGATGCCAGGTGAACAGTATAAGTGAGGACAGTGTGATCCCCTGGTGGTTTAATATACACGGGACATGTCACCAGGTGAAAGGTTTAAGTGAGGAGAGTGTGTTCCCCTGAAGCTTTAATATACACGGGACATGTCACCAGGTGAACAGTATAAGTGAGGAGAGTGTGTTCCCCTGATTGTTTAATACACACGGGACATGTCACCAAATGAACTGCATAAGTGAGGAGAGTCTGTTCCCCTGATGATTTAATACACACGGGTCATATTACCAGATGAACACTCTCAGTGAGGAGAGTGTGTTCCCCTGATGATTTAATATTCACAGGACATGTTACCAGGTGAACAGTATAAGTGAGGAGAATGTGTTCCCCTGATGCTTTAATATACACAGACATGTTACCAGCTGAACAGTTTAAGTGAGGAGAGGGTGTTCCCCTTATGGTTTAATATACACAGGACATGTTACCAGGTGAACAGTATAAGTGAGGAGAGTGTGTTCCCCTGATGCTTTAATATACACGGTACATGTTACCAGGTGAACAGTATAAGTGAGGAGAGGGCGTTCCCCTTATGGTTTAATATACACAGGACATGTCACCAGGTGAACAGTGTAAGTGAGGAGAATGTGTTCCCCTGATTGTTAAATACGCACGGGATTTGTCACCAAGTGAACTGTATAAGTGAGGAGAATGTGTTCCCCAGATTGTTTATTATACACGGGACATGATGCCAGGTGAACAGTATAAGTGAGGAGAGTGTGTTCCCCTGATGGTTTAATATACATGGGACATGTTACCAGGTGAAAAGTTTAAGTGAGGAGAGTGTGATCCCCTGATGGTTTAATATACCCGGGACATGTCACCAGGTGAAATGTTTAAGTGAGGAGAGTGTGTTCCCCTGATGGTTTAAAATACACGGGACATGTCACCAGATGAACAGTATAAGTGAGGAGAATGTGTTCCCCAGATTGTTTAATATACATGGGACAAGTTACCAGGCGAACAGTGTAAGTGAGGAGAGTGTGTTCCCCTGATGGTTTAATATACACGGGACATATCACCAGGTGAAATGTTTAAGTGAGGAGAGTGTGTTCCCCTGATGGTTTAAAATACACGGGACATGTCACCAGATGAACAGTATAAGAGAGGAGAGTGTGTTCCCCTGATTGTTTAATACACATGGGACAAGTCACCAAATGAACTGTATGAGTGAGGAGAGTGTGTTCCCCTGATGATTTAATACACACGGGACATGTTACCAGATGAACAGTATAAGAGAGGAGAGTGTGTTCCCCTGATGATTTAATATACACGGGACATGTTACCAGGTGAACAGTATAAGTGAGGAGAGTGTGTTTCCCTGATGGTTTAATATACACGGTACATGTTACCAGGTGAACAGTATAAGTGAGGAGAGTGTGTTCCCCTGATGGTTTAATATACACGGGACATGATGCCAGGTGAACATTATAAGTGAGGAGAGTGTGTTCCCCTGATGGTTTATTACACACGGGACAAGTCACCAAATGAACTGTATGAGTTAGGAGATTGTGTTCCCCTGATGATTTAATATACACGGTACATGTTACCAGGTGAACAGTATAAGTGAGGAGAGTGTGTTCCCCTGATGGTTTAATATACACGGGACATGTTACCTGGTGAACAGTATAAGTGAGGAGAGTGTATTCCCCGGATGGTTTAATACACACGGGACATGTCACCAGGTGAACAGTACAAGTGAGGAGAGTGTGTTCCCCTGATGGTTTAATACACACGGGACATGTTACCAGATGAACAGTATAAGTGAGGAGAGTGTGTTCCCCTGATGGTTTAATATACACGGGAAATGTTACCAGATGAACAGTATAAGTGAGGAGAGTGTGTTCCCCTGATGGTTGAATATACACGGGACATGTTACCAGGTGAACAGTATAAGTGAGGAGAGTGTGTTCCCCTGATTGTTTAATATACATGGGAAATGTTACCAGATAAACAGTATAAGTGAGGAGAGTGTGTTCCCCAGATTGTTTATTATACACGGGACATGATGCCAGGTGAACAGTATAAGTGAGGAGAGTGTGTTCCCCTGATGGTTTAATATAAACGGGACATGTTACCAGGTGAACAGTATAAGTGAGGAGAGTGCTTTCCCCTGATGGTTTAATATACGTGCGACATGTTACCAGGTGAAAAGTTTAAGTGAGGAGAGTGTGTTCCCCTGATGGTTTAATACACACGGGAAATGTTACCAGATGAACTCTCTCAGTGAGGAGAGTGTGTTCCCCTGATGTTTTAATATACGTGGGACATGTTACCAGGTGAAAAGTTTAAGTGAGGAGAGTGTGTTCCCCTGATGGTTTAATATACCCGGGACATGTCACCAGGTGAACAGTATAAGTGAGGAGAGATTGTTCCCCTGATGGTTTAATACACACGGGACATGTTACCAGATGAACTCTCTCAGTGAGGAGAGTGTGTTCCCCTGATGGTTTCATATACACAGGACATGTTACCAGGTGAACAGGATAAGTGAGGAGAGTGTGTTCCCCTGATGGTTTAATATACACGGGAAATGTTACCAGATGAACAGTATAAGTGAGGAGAATGTGTTCCCCTGATTGTTTAATATACACGGGAAATGTTAGCAGGAGAACAGTAAAAGTGAGGAGAGTGTGTTCCACTGATGGTTTAATACACACGGGACATGTTACCAGGTGAACAGTATAAGTGAGGAGAGTGTGTTCCCCTGATGGTTTAATACTGACGGAACATGTTACCAGATGAACAGTATAAGTGAGGAGAGTGTGTTCCCCTGATTGTTTAATACACACGGGACATGTTGCCAGGTGAACAGTAAAAGTGAGGAGAGTGTGTTCACCTGATGGTTTAATATACACGGCACATGTTACCAGCTAAACAGTATAAGTGAGGAGAGTGTGTTCCCCTGATGTTTTAATATACACGGGACATGTTACCAGGTGAACAGTATAAGTGAGGAGAGTGTGTTCCCCTGATGGTTTAATATACACAGGACATGATGCCAGGTGAACAGTATAAGTGAGGAGAGTGTGTTCCCCTGATTGTTTAATATACACGGGACATGTCACCAGGTGAACAGTATAAGTGAGGAGAATGTGTTCCCCATATTGTTTAATATACATGGGACATGTTACCAGGTGAACAGTGCAAGTGAGGAGAGTGTGTTCCCCTGATTGTTTAATATACACGGGACATGTCACCAGGTGAACAGTATAAGTGAGGAGAATGTGTTCCCCATATTGTTTAATATACATGGGACATGTTACCAGGTGAACAGTGCAAGTGAGGAGAATGTGTTCCCCATATTGTTTAATATACATGGGACATGTTACCAGGTGAACAGTATAAGTGAGGAGAGTGTGTTCCCCTGATGATTTAATACACACATGACATGTTACCAGGTTAACAGTATAAGTGAGGAGAGTGTGTTCCCCTGATGGTTTAATACACCCGGTACATGTTACCAGGTGAAAAGTATAAGTGAGGAGAGTGTGTTCCCCTGATGTTTTAATATACACGGGACATGATGCCAGGTGAACAGTATAAGTGAGGACAGTGTGTTCCCCTGATGGTTTAATGCACACGGGACATGTTACCAGGTGAACAGTATAAGTGAGGAGAGTCTGATCCCTTGATGGTTTAATATCCACGGGACATGTTACCAGGTGAACAGTATAAGTGAGGAGAATGTGTTCCCTTGATGGTTTAATATACACGGGACATGTTACCAGGTGAACAGTATTAGTGAGGAGAATGTGTTCCCCTGATGGTTTGATATACACGGGACATGTTACCAGGTGAACAGTATAAGTGAGGAGAGTGTGTTCCCCTGATGGTTTAATACTGACGGGACATGTTACCAGATGAACAGTATAAGTGAGGAGCTTGTGTTCCCCTCATGGTTTAATACTGACGTGACATGTTACCAGGTGAACAGTATAAGTGAGGAGAGTGTGTTCCCCTGATTGTTTAATACGCACGGGACATTTCACAAGGTGACCAGTATAAGTGAGGAGAGTGAGTTCCCCTGATTGTTTAATATACCCGTGACATGTCAACAGGTGAAATGTATAAGTGAGGAGAGTGTGTTCCCCTGATTGTTTAATACACACGGGACATGTTACCAGATGAACAGTATAAGTGAGGAGAGTGTGTTCCCCTGATGGTTTAATATGCACGGGACATGTTACCAGATGAACAGTATAAGTGGGGAGCTTGTGTTCCCCTGATGGTTTAATACTGACGGGACATGTTACCAGTTGAACAGTACAAGTGAGGACAGTGTGTACCCCTGATTGTTTAATACACACGGGACATGTCACCAACTGAACTGTATAAGTGAGGAGAGTGTGTTCCCCTGATGTTTTAATATACATGGGACATGTTACCAGGTGAACAGTGTAAGTGAGGAGAGTGTGTTCCCCTGATGTTTTAATATACATGGGACATGATGCCAGGTGAACAGTATAAGTGAGGAGAGTGTGTTCCCCTGATGTTTTAATATACACGGGACATGTCACCAGGTGAAAGGTTTAAGTGAGGAGAGTGTGTTCCCCTGATTGTTTAATACACACGGGACATGTCACCAAATGAACTGCATAAGTGAGGAGAGTCTGTTCCCCTGATGATTTAATACACACGGGTCATGTTACCTGATGAACACTCTCAGTGAGGAGAGTGTGTTCCCCTGATGATTTAATATTCACAGGACATGTTACCAGGTGAACAGTATAAGTGAGGAGAATGTGTTCCCCTGATGCTTTAATATACACAGACATGTTACCAGCTGAACAGTTTAAGTGAGGAGAGGGTGTTCCCCTGATTGTTTAATATACACGGGACATGTTACCAGGTGAACAGTATATGTGAGGAGAGTGTGTTCCCCTCATGGTTTAATATACACGGGACATGTTACCAGATGAACAGTATAAGTGAGGAGCTTGTGTTCCCCTGATGGTTTAATACTGCCGGGACATGTTACCAGATGAACAGTATAAGTGAGGAGAGTGTGTTCCGCTGATGGTTTAATATACACGGGACATGTTACCAGGTGAACAGTGTAAGTGAGGAGAATGTGTTCCCCTGATGGTTTAATATACACAGGACATGATGCCAGGTGAACAGTATAAGTCAGTAGAGTGTGTTCCCCTGATTGTTTAATATACACGGGACATGTCACCAGGTGAACAGTATAAGTGAGGAGAATGTTTTCCCCAATTTGTTTAATATACATGGGACATGTCACCAGGTGAACAGTATAAGTGAGGAGAGTGTGTTCCCCTGATGGTTTAATATACACGGGACATATCACCAGGTGAAAAGTTTAAGTGAGGAGAGTGTGTTCCCCTGATGGTTTAATATACGTGCGACATGTTACCAGGTGAAAAGTTTAAGTGAGGAGAGTGTGTTCCCCTGATGGTTTAATATACACATGACATGTTACCAGGTGAACAGTATAAGTGAGGAGAGTGTGTTCCCCTGATGGTTTAATATACGCGGGAAATGTTACCAGATGAACAGTATAAGTGAGGAGAATGTGTTCCCCTGATTGTTTAATATACACGGGAAATGTTACCAGGAGAACAGTATAAGTGAGGAGAGTGTGTTCCCCTGATGGTTTAATACACACGGGACATGTTACCAGGTGAACAGTATAAGTGAGGAGAGTGTGTTCCCCTGATGGTTTAATACTGACGGAACATGTTACCAGATGAACAGTATAAGTGAGGAGAGTGTGTTCCCCTGATGGTTTAATATGCATGGGACATGTTACCAGGTGAACAGTATAAGTGAGGAGAGTGTGTTCCCCTGATGGTTTAATATACACGGTACATGTTACCAGGTGAACAGTATATGTGAGGAGAGTGTGTTCCCCTCATGGTTTAATATACACGGGACATGTTACCAGATGAACAGTATAAGTGAGGAGCTTGTGTTCCCCTGATGGTTTAATACTGCCGGGACATGTTACCAGATGAACAGTATAAGTGAGGAGAGTGTGTTCCGCTGATGGTTTAATATACACGGGACATGTTACCAGGTGAACAGTGTAAGTGAGGAGAATGTGTTCCCCTGATGGTTTAATATACACAGGACATGATGCCAGGTGAACAGTATAAGTCAGGAGAGTGTGTTCCCCAGATTGTTTAATATACATGGGACATGTCACCAGGTGAACAGTATAAGTGAGGAGAGTGTGTTCCCCTGATGGTTTAATATACATGGGACATATCACCAGGTGAAAAGTTTAAGTGAGGAGAGTGTGTTCCCCTGATGGTTTAAAATACACGGGACATGTCACCAGATGAACAGTATAAGAGAGGAGAGTGTGTTCCCCTGATTGTTTAATACACACGGGACAAGTCACCAAATGAACTGTATGAGTGAGGAGAGTGTGTTCCCCTGATGATTTAATACACACGGGACATGTTACCAGATGAACAGTATAAGTGAGGAGAGTGTGTTCCCCTGATGATTCAATATACACGGGACATATTACCAGGTGAACAGTATAAGTGAGGAGAGTGTGTTCCCCTGATGGTTTAATATACACGGTACATGTTACCAGGTGAACAGTATAAGTGAGGAGAGTGTGTTCCCCTGATGGTTTAATATACACGGGACATGATGCCAGGTGAACATTATAAGTGAGGAGAGTGTGTTCCCCTGATGGTTTAATATACATGGGACATGTTACCAGGTGAACAGTGTAAGTGAGGAGAGTGTGTTCCCCTGATGGTTTAATATACACGGGACATGTCACCAGGTGAAAAGTTTAAGTGAGGAGAGTGTGTTCCCCTGATGGTTTAAAATACACGGGACATGTCACCAGATGAACAGTATAAGAGAGGAGAGTGTGTTCCCCTGATTGTTTATTACACACGGGACAAGTCACCAAATGAACTGTATGAGTGAGGAGATTGTGTTCCCCTGATGATTTAATATACACGGTACATGTTACCAGGTGAACAGTATAAGTGAGGAGAGTGTGTTCCCCTGATGGTTTAATATACACGGGACATGTTACCTGGTGAACAGTATAAGTGAGGAGAGTGTATTCCCCGGATGGTTTAATACACACGGGACATGTCACCAGGTGAACAGTACAAGTGAGGAGTGTGTGTTCCCCTGATGGTTTTATATACACGGACATGTCACCAGGTGAACAGTATAAGTGAGGAGAGTGTGTTCCCCTGATGGTTTAATACACACGGGACATGTTACCAGATGAACAGTATAAGTGAGGAGAGTGTGTTCCCCTGATGGTTTAATATACACGGGAAATGTTACCAGATGAACAGTATAAGTGAGGAGAGTGTGTTCCCCTGATGGTTGAATATACACGGGACATGTTACCAGGTGAACAGTATAAGTGAGGAGAGTGTGTTCCCCTGATTGTTTAATATACATGGGAAATGTTACCAGATAAACAGTATAAGTGAGGAGAGTGTGTTCCCCTGATTGTTAAATACGCACGGGACTTGTCACCAAGTGAACTGTATAAGTGAGGAGAATGTGTTCCCCAGATTGTTTATTATACACGGGACATGATGCCAGGTGAACAGTATAAGTGAGGAGAGTGTGTTCCCCTGATGGTTTAATATACGTGCGACATGTTACCAGGTGAAAAGTTTAAGTGAGGAGAGTGTGTTCCCCTGATGGTTTAATACACACGGGAAATGTTACCAGATGAACTCTCTCAGTGAGGAGAGTGTGTTCCCCTGATGGTTTAATATACACGGGACATGTCACCAGGTGAAAAGTTTAAGTGAGGAGAGTGTGTTCCCCTGATGGTTTAAAATACACGGGACATGTCACCAGATGAACAGTATAAGAGAGGAGAGTGTGTTCCCCTGATTGTTTATTACACACGGGACAAGTCACCAAATGAACTGTATGAGTGAGGAGATTGTGTTCCCCTGATGATTTAATATACACGGTACATGTTACCAGGTGAACAGTATAAGTGAGGAGAGTGTGTTCCCCTGATGGTTTAATATACACGGGACATGTTACCTGGTGAACAGTATAAGTGAGGAGAGTGTATTCCCCGGATGGTTTAATACACACGGGACATGTCACCAGGTGAACAGTATAAGTGAGGAGAGTGTGTTCCCCTGATGGTTTAATACACACGGGACATGTTACCAGATGAACAGTATAAGTGAGGAGAGTGTGTTCCACTGATTGTTTAATACACACAGGACATGTCACCAGGTGAACAGTATAAGTGAGGAGAGTGTGTTCCCCTGATGGTTTAATATACGTGCGACATGTTACCAGGTGAAAAGTTTAAGTGAGGAGAGTGTGTTCCCCTGATGGTTTAATATACACATGACATGTTACCAGGTGAACAGTATAAGTGAGGAGAGTGTGTTCCCCTGATGGTTTAATATACGCGGGAAATGTTACCAGATGAACAGTATAAGTGAGGAGAATGTGTTCCCCTGATTGTTTAATATACACGGGAAATGTTACCAGGAGAACAGTATAAGTGAGGAGAGTGTGTTCCCCTGATGGTTTAATACACGCGGGACATGTTACCAGGTGAACAGTATAAGTGAGGAGAGTGTGTTCCCCTGATGGTTTAATATGCATGGGACATGTTACCAGGTGAACAGTATAAGTGAGGAGAGTGTGTTCCCCTGATGGTTTAATATACACGGTACATGTTACCAGGTGAACAGTATATGTGAGGAGAGTGTGTTCCCCTCATGGTTTAATATACACGGGACATGTTACCAGATGAACAGTATAAGTGAGGAGAGTGTGTTCCCCTGATGCTTTAATATACATGGGACATGTTACCAGGTGAACAGTGTAAGTGAGGAGAGTGTGTTCCCCTGATGGTTTAATATACACGGGACATGTCACCAGGTGAAAAGTTTAAGTGAGGAGAGTGTGTTCCCCTGATGGTTTAAAATACACGGGACATGTCACCAGATGAACAGTATAAGAGAGGAGAGTGTGTTCCCCTGATTGTTTATTACACATGGGACAAGTCACCAAATGAACTGTATGAGTGAGGAGATTGTGTTCCCCTGATGATTTAATATACACGGTACATGTTACCAGGTGAACAGTATAAGTGAGGAGAGTGTGTTCCCCTGATGGTTTAATATACACGGGACATGTTACCTGGTGAACAGTATAAGTGAGGAGAGTGTATTCCCCGGATGGTTTAATACACACGGGACATGTCACCAGGTGAACAGTACAAGTGAGGAGAGTGTGTTCCCCTGATGGTTTTATATACACGGACATGTCACCAGGTGAACAGTATAAGTGAGGAGAGTGTGTTCCCCTGATGGTTTAATACACACGGGACATGTTACCAGATGAACAGTATAAGTGAGGAGAGTGTGTTCCCCTGATGGTTTAATATACACGGGAAATGTTACCAGATGAACAGTATAAGTGAGGAGAGTGTGTTCCCCTGATGGTTGAATATACACGGGACATGTTACCAGGTGAACAGTATAAGTGAGGAGAGTGTGTTCCCCTGATTGTTTAATATACATGGGAAATGTTACCAGATAAACAGTATAAGTGAGGAGAGTGTGTTCCCCTGATTGTTAAATACGCACGGGACTTGTCACCAAGTGAACTGTATAAGTGAGGAGAATGTGTTCCCCAGATTGTTTATTATACACGGGACATGATGCCAGGTGAACAGTATAAGTGAGGAGAGTGTGTTCCCCTGATGGTTTAATATACGTGCGACATGTTACCAGGTGAAAAGTTTAAGTGAGGAGAGTGTGTTCCCCTGATGGTTTAATACACACGGGAAATGTTACCAGATGAACTCTCTCAGTGAGGAGAGTGTGTTCCCCTGATGGTTTAATATACGTGGGACATGTTACCAGGCGAAAAGTTTAAGTGAGGAGAGTGTGTTCCCCTGATGGTTTAATATACCCGGGACATGTCACCAGGTGAACAGTATAAGTGAGGAGAGATTGTTCCCCTGATGGTTTAATACACACGGGACATGTTACCAGATGAACTCTCTCAGTGAGGAGAGTGTGTTCCCCTGATGGTTTAATATACACAGGACATGTTCCCAGGTGAACAGTATAAGTGAGGAGAGTGTGTTCCCCTGATGGTTTAATATACCCGGGACATGTCACCAGGTGAACAGTATAAGTGAGGAGAGATTGTTCCCCTGATGGTTTAATACACACGGGACATGTCACCAGGTGAACAGTATAAGTGAGGAGAGATTGTTCCCCTGATGGTTTAATACACACGGGACATGTTACCAGATGAACTCTCTCAGTGAGGAGAGTGTGTTCCCCTGATGGTTTAATATACACAGGACATGTTCCCAGGTGAACAGTATAAGTGAGGGGAGTGTGTTCCCCTGATGGTTTAATATACACGGGACATGTTACCAGGTGAACAGTATAAGTGAGGAGAATGTGTTCCCCATATTGTTTAATATACATGGGACATGTTACCAGGTGAACAGTGTAAGTGAGGAGAATGTGTTCCCCTGATGGTTTAATATACACGGCACATGTTACCAGGTGAACAGTATAAGTGAGGAGAATGTGTTCCCCATATTGTTTAATATACATGGGACATGTTACCAGGTGAACAGTGTAAGTGAGGAGAGTGTGTTCCCCTGATGGTTTAAAATACACGGGACATGTCACCAGATGAACAGTATAAGAGAGGAGAGTGTGTTCCCCTGATTGTTTTATACACACGGGACAAGTCACCAGGTGAACAGTATAAGTGAGGAGAGTGTGTTCCCCTGATGGTTTAATACACCCGGTACATGTTACCAGGTGAAAAGTATAAGTGAGGAGAGTGTGTTCCCCTGATGTTTTAATATACACGGGACATGATGCCAGGTGAACAGTATAAGTGAGGAGAGTGTGTTCCCCTGATGGTTTAATACGCATGGGACATTTCACCAAGTGAACAGTATAAGTGAGGAGAGTGTGTTCCCCTGATTGTTTAATGCACACGGGACATGTTACCAGGTGAACAGTATAAGTGAGGAGAGTCTGATCCCTTGATGGTTTAATATCCACGGGACATGTTACCAGGTGAACAGTATAAGTGAGGAGAATGTGTTCCCTTGATGGTTTAATATACACGGGACATGTTACCAGGTGAACAGTATAAGTGAGGAGAATGTGTTCCCCTGATGGTTTGATATACACGGGACATGTTACCAGGTGAACAGTATAAGTGAGGAGAGTGTGTTCCCCTGATGGTTTAATACTGACGGGACATGTTACCAGATGAACAGTATAAGTGAGGAGCTTGTGTTCCCCTCATGGTTTAATACTGACGGGACATGTTACCAGGTGAACAGTATAAGTGAGGAGAGTGTGTTCCCCTGATTGTTTAATACGCACGGGACATTTCACAAGGTGAACAGTATAAGTGAGGAGAGTGAGTTCCCCTGATTGTTTAATATACCCGTGACATGTCAACAGGTGAACAGTATAAGTGAGGAGAGTGTGTTCCCCTGATTGTTCAATACACACGGGACATGTTACCAGATGAACAGTATAAGTGAGGAGAGTGTGTTCCCCTGATGGTTTAATATGCACGGGACATGTTACCAGATGAGCAGTATAAGTGGGGAGCTTGTGTTCCCCTGATGGTTTAATACTGACGGGACATGTTACCAGATGAACAGTACAAGAGAGGACAGTGTGTACCCCTGATTGTTTAATACACACGGGACATGTCACCAACTGAACTGTATAAGTGAGGAGAGTGTGTTCCCCTGATGGTTTAATGCACACAGGACATGTTACCAGGTGAACAGTATAATTGAGGAGAGTGTGTTCCCCTGATTGTTTAATATACACGGGACATGTTACCAGGTGAACAGTGTAAGTGAGGAGAGTGTGTTCCCCAGTTTGTTTAATACACACGGGACATGATGCCAGGTGAACAGTATAAGTGAGGAGAGTGTGTTCCCCTGATGTTTTAATATACATGGGACATGATGCCAGGTGAACAGTATAAGTGAGGAGAGTGTGTTCCCCTGATGGTTTAATATACACGGGACATGTCACCAGGTGAAAGGTTTAAGTGAGGAGAGTGTGTTCCCCTGATGGTTTAATATACACGGGACATGTCACCAGGTGAACAGTATAAGTGAGGAGAGTGTGTTCCCCTGATTGTTTAATACATAAGGGACATGTCACCAAATGAACTGCATAAGTGAGGAGAGTCTGTTCCCCTGATGATTTAATACACACGGGTCATGTTACCAGATGAACACTCTCAGTGAGGAGAGTGTGTTCCCCTGATGATTTAATATTCACAGGACATGTTACCAGGTGAACAGTATAAGTGAGGAGAATGTGTTCCCCTGATGCTTTAATATACACAGACATGTTACCAGCTGAACAGTTTAAGTGAGGAAAGGGTGTTCCCCTTATGGTTTAATATACACATGACATGTTACCAGGTGAACAGTATAAGTGAGGAGAGTGTGTTCCCCTGATGCTTTAATATACACGGTACATGTTACCAGGTGAACAGTATAAGTGAGGAGAGGGCGTTCCCCTTATGGTTTAATATACACAGGACATGTCACCAGGTGAACAGTGTAAGTGAGGAGAATGTGTTCCCCTGATTGTTAAATACGCACGGGACATGTTACCAGATGAACTCTCTCAGTGAGGAGAGTGTGTTCCCCTGATGGTTTAATATACACAGGACATGTTACTAGGTGAACAGGATAAGTGAGGAGAATGTGTTCCCCTGATTGTTTAATATACACGGGAAATGTTAGCAGGAGAACAGAAAAAGTGAGGAGAGTGTGTTCCCCTGATGGTTTAATACACACGGGACATGTTACCAGGTGAACAGTATAAGTGAGGAGAGTGTGTTCCCCTGATGGTTTAATACTGACGGAACATGTTACCAGATGAACAGTATAAGTGAGGAGAGTGTGTTCCCCTGATTGTTTAATACACACGGGACATGTTGCCAGGTGAACAGTAAAAGTGAGGAGAGTGTGTTCACCTGATGGTTTAATATACACGGCACATGTTACCAGGTGAACAGTATAAGTGAGGAGAGTGTGTTCCCCTGATGGTTTAATATACACGGGACATGTTACCAGGTGAACAGTGTAAGTGAGGAGAATGTGTTCCCCTGATGGTTTAATATACACAGGACATGATGCCAGGTGAACAGTATAAGTGAGGAGAGTGTGTTCCCCTGATTGTTTAATATACACGGGACATGTCACCAGGTGAACAGTATAAGTGAGGAGAATGTGTTCCCCAGATTGTTTAATATACATGGGACATGTTACCAGGTGAACAGTGTAAGTGAGGAGAGTGTGTTCCCCTGATGGTTTAATACACACGGGACATGTCACCAGGTGAAAAGTTTAAGTGAGGAGAGTGTGTTCCCCTGATGGTTTAAAATACACGGGACATGTCACCAGATGAACAGTATAAGAGAGGAGAGTGTGTTCCCCTGATTGTTTAATACACACGGGACAAGTCACCAAATGAACTGTATGATTGAGGAGAGTGTGTTCCCCTGATGATTTAATACACACGGGACATGTTACCAGTTGAACAGTATAAGTGAGGAGAGTGTGTTCCCCTGATTGTTTAATACACACGGGACAAGTCACCAAATGAACTGTATGAGTGAGGAGAGTGTGTTCCCCTGATGATTTAATACACACGGGACATGTTACCAGATGAACACTCTCAGTGAGGAGAGTGTGTTCCCCTGATGATTTAATATACACATGACATGTTACCAGGTGAACAGTATAAGTGAGGAGAGTGTGTTCCCCTGATATTTTAATATACACGGGACATGATGCCAGGTGAACAGTATAAGTGAGGAGAGTGTGTTCCCCTGATGGTTTAATATACACGGGACATGTCACCAGGTGAAAAGTTTAAGTGAGGAGAGAGTGTTCCCCTGATGGTTTAATATACACGGGACATGATGCCAGGTGAACAGTATAAGTGAGGAGAGTGTGTTCCCCTGATGGTTTAATATACACGGGACATGTCACCAGATGAACAGTATAAGAGCGGAGAGTGTGTTCCCCTGATGGTTTACTACACACTGCACAAGTCACCAAATGAACTGTATGAGTGAGGAGATTGTGTTCCCCTGATGATTTAATATACACGGTACATGTTACCAGGTGAACAGTATAAGTGAGGAGATTGTGTTCCCCTGATGGTTTAATATACACGGTACATGTTACCAGGTGAACAGTATAAGTGAGGAGAATATGTTCCCCTGATTGTTTAATACGCACGGGACTTGTCACCAAGTGAACAGTATAAGTGAGGAGAGTGTGTTCCCCTGATGATTTAATATACATGGGACATGTTACCAGGTGAACAGTGTAAGTGAGGAGAGTGTGTTCCCCTGATGGTTTAATATACACGGGACATGTCACCAGGTGAAAAGTTTAAGTGAGGAGAATGTGTTCCCCTGATTGTTTAATACACACGGTACATGTTACCAGGTGAACAGTATAAGTGAGGAGAGTGTGTTCCCCTGATGATTTAATATACATGGGACATGTTACCAGGTGAACAGTGTAAGTGAGGAGAGTGTGTTCCCCTGGTGGTTTAATATACACGGGACATGTTACCAGATGAACTGTATAAGTGAGGAGAGTGTGTTCCCCTGATGGTTTAATATACACAGGACATGTTACCAGGTGAACAGTATAAGTGAGGAGAGTGTTTTCCCCTGATGGTTTAATATACATGGGACATGTTACCAGGTGAACAGTGTAAGTGAGGAGAGTGTGTTCCCCTGATTGTTTAATATACACGGGACATGTCACCAGGTGAACAGTATAAGTGAGGAGAGTGTATTCCCCTGATGGTTTAATACACACGGGACATGTTACCAGATGAACACTCTCAGTGAGGAGAGTGTGTTCCCCTGATGGTTTAATATACACAGGACATGTTACCAGGTGAACAGTATAAGTGAGGAGAGTGTGTTCCCCTGATTGTTTAATACACACGGGACATGTTACCAGATGAACAGTATAAGTGAGGAGAGTGTGTTCCCCTGATGGTTTAATAAACACGGGACATGTTACCAGATGAACAGTATAAGTGAGGAGAGTGTGTTCCCCTGATGTTTGAATATACACGGGACATGTTACCAGATGAACAGTATAAGTGAGGAGAGTGTGTTCCCCAGATTGTTTAATATACATGGGACATGTTACCAGGTGAACAGTGTAAGTGAGGAGAGTGTTTTCCCCTGATGGTTTAATATACACGGGACATGTCACCAGGTGAAAAGTTTAAGTGAGGAGAGTGTGTTCCCCTGATGGTTTAAAATACCCGGAACATGTCACCAGATGAACTGTATGAGTGAGGAGAGTGTGTTCCCCTGATGATTTAATATACACATGACATGTTACCAGGTGAACAGTATAAGTGAGGAGAGTGTGTTCCCCTGATGGTTTAACATACACGGGACATGATGCCAGGTGAACAGTATAAGTGAGGAGAGTGTGTTCCCTGATGGTTTAATATACACGGGACATGTTACCAGGTGAACAGTATAAGTGAGGAGAGTGTGTTCCCTGATGGTTTAATATACACGGGACATGTCACCAGGTGAAAAGTTTAAGTGAGGAGAGAGTGTTCCCCTGATGGTTTAATATACACGGGACATGATGCCAGGTGAACAGTATAAGTGAGGAGAGTGTGTTCCCTGATGGTTTAATATACACGGGACATGTCACCAGGTGAAAAGTTTAAGTGAGGAGAGAGTGTTCCCCTGATGGTTTAATATACACGGGACATGATGCCAGGTGAACAGTATAAGTGAGGAGAGTGTGTTCCCCTGATGGTTTAATATACATGGGACATGTTACCAGGTGAACAGTGTAAGTGAGGAGAGTGTGTTCCCCTGATGGTTTAATATACACGGGACATGTCAACAGGTGAAAAGTTTAAGTGACGAGAGTGTGTTCCCCTGATGGTTTAATAGACACGGGACATGTCACCAGATGAACAGTATAAGAGAGGAGAGTGTGTTCCCCTGATGGTTTAATCTACACAGGACATGTTACCAGGTGAACAGTATAAGTGAGGAGAGTGTGTTCCCCTGATGGTTTAATCTACACGGGACATGTTACCTGGTGAACAGTATAAGTGAGGAGAGTGTTTTCCCCTGATGGTTTAATATACACGGGACATGTTACCAGGTGAACTGTGTAAGTGAGGAGTGTGTGTTCCCCTGATGGTTTAATCTACACGGGACATGTTAGCAGGCGAACAGTATAAGTGAGGAGAGTGTGTTCCCCTGATGGTTTAATACACACGGGACATGTCACCAGGTGAACAGTATAAGTGAGGAGAGTGTGTTCCCCTGATTGTTTAATATACACGGGAAATGTTACCACATGAACAGTATAAGTGAGGAGAGTGTGTTTCCCTGATGGTTTAATACACACGGGACATGATTCCGGTCGAACAGTTTAAGTGAGGAGAGTGTGTTCCTCTGATTGCTTAATATACATGGGAAATGTTACCAGATGAACAGTATATGTGAGGAGAGTGTGTTCCCCTGATGGTTTAATACACACGGGACATTTCACCAAGTGAACTGTATAAGTGAGGAGAGTGTGTTCCCCTGATGGTTTCATATACACGGGACATGTGACCAGGTGAACAGTATAATTGAGGAGAGTGTGTTCCCCTGATGGTTTAATGCACATGGGACATGTTACCAGGTGAACAGTATAAGTGAGGAGAGTGTGATCCCCTGATTGTTTAATAAACACGGGACATGTTACCAGGTGAACAGTATAAGTGAGGAGAGTGTGTTCCCCTGATGGTTTTATATACACGGACATGTCACCAGGTGAACAGTATAAGTGAGGAGAGTGTTTTCCCCTGATGGTTTAATACACATGGGACATGTTACCAGGTGAACAGTATAAGTGAGGAGAGTGTGTTCCCTGATTGTTTAATAAACATGGGACATGTTACCAGGTGAACAGTATAAGTGAGGAGAGTGTGTTCCCCTGATGGTTTTATATACACGGACATGTCACCAGGTGAACAGTATAAGTGAGGAGAGTGTTTTCCCCTGATGGTTTAATACACATGGGACATGTTACCAGGTGAACAGTATAAGTGAGGAGAGTGTGTTCCCCTGATGGTTTTATATACACGGGAAATGTTACGAGATGAACACTATAAGTGAGGAGAGTGTGTTCCCCTGATGGTTTAATATACACGGGACATGTTTCCAGGCGAACAGTATAAGTGAGGAGAGTGTGTTCCCCTGAGTGTTTAATAAACACGGTACATGTTACCAGGTGAACAGTATAAGTGAGGAGAGTGTGTTCCCCTGATGGATTTATATACACGGACATGTCACCAGGTGAACAGTATAAGTGAGGAGAGTGTGTTCCCCTGATGGTTTAATACACACGGGAAATGTTACGAGATGAACACTATAAGTGAGGAGAGTGTGTTCCCCTGATGGTTTAATATACACGGGACATGTTACCAGGTGAACAGTATAAGTGAGGAGAGTGTGTTCCCCTGATGGTTTTATATACACGGGAAATGTTACGAGATGAACACTATAAGTGAGGAGAGTGTGTTCCCCTGATGGTTTAATATACACGGGACATGTCACCAGGTGAACAGTATAAGTGAGGAGAGTGTGTTCCCCTGATGGTTTAATACTGACGGGATATGTTACAAGATGAACAGTATAAGTGAGGAGACTGTGTTCCCCTGATGGTTTAATACGCACGGGACATGTCACCAAGTGAACTGTATAAGTGAGGAGAGTGTGTTCCCCTGATTGTTTAATACACACGGGACATGTTACCAGATGAACAGTATAAGTGAGGAGAGGGTGTTCCCCTGATTGTTTAATAAACACGGGACATGTTACCAGGTGAACAGTATAAGTGAGGAGAGTGTGTTCCCCTGATGGTTTAATACTGACGGGATATGTTACAAGATGAACAGTATAAGTGAGGAGAGTGTGTTCCCCTGATGGTTTAATACGCACGGGACATGTCACCAAGTGAACTGTATAAGTGAGGAGAGTGTGTTCCCCTGATTGTTTAATACACACGGGACATGTTACCAGATGAACAGTATAAGTGAGGAGAGGGTGTTCCCCTGATTGTTTAATAAACACGGGACATGTTACCAGGTGAACAGTATAAGTGAGGAGAGTGTGTTCCCTTGATAGTTTAATATACACGGGACATGTTACCAGATGAACAGTATAAGTGAGGAGAGGGTGTTCCCCTGATTGTTTAATAAACACGGGACATGTTACCAGGTGAACAGTATAAGTGAGGAGAGTGTGTTCCCTTGATAGTTTAATATACACGGGACATGTTAATAGATGAACAGTATAAGTGAGGAGAGGGTGTTCCCCTGATTGTTTAATAAACACGGGACATGTTACCAGATGAACAGTATAAGTGAGGAGAGGGTGTTCCCCTGATTGTTTAATAAACACGGGACATGTTACCAGGTGAACAGTATAAGTGAGGAGAGTGTGTTCCCTTGATAGTTTAATATACACGGGACGTGTTACCAGGTGAACAGTATAAGTGAGGAGAGTGTGTTCCCCTGATGGTTTAATACACACGAGACATGTTACCAGTTGAACAGTATAAGTGAGGAGAGTGTGTTCCCCTGATGGTTTAATAAACACGGGACATGTTACCAGGTGAACAGTATAAGTGAGGAGAGTGTGTTCCCCTGATGGTTTAATATACACGGGACATGTTACCAGTTGAACAGTATAAGTGAGGAGAGTGTGTTCCCCTGATGGTTTAATACTGACGGGACATGTTACCAGATGAACAGTATAAGTGAGGAGAGTGTGTTCCCCTGATGGTTTAATACACACGGGACATGTTACCAGGTGAACAGTATAAGTGAGGAGAGTGTGTTCCCCTGATTGTTTAATACACACGGGACATGTTAGCAGGTGAAAAGTTTAAGTGAGGAGACTTTGTTCCCCTGATGGTTTAATATACATGGGACATGTTACCAGGTGAAAAGTGTAAGTGAGGAGAGTGTGTTCCCCTGATTGTTTAATATACATGGGACATGTTACCAGATGAACAGTATAAGTGAGGAGAGTGTGTTCTCCTGATGGTTTAATACACACGGGACATGTTACCAGATGAACAGTTTTAGTGAGGAGAGTTTGTTCCCCGGATGGTTTAATACACACGGGACATGTTACCAGATGATCAGTACAAGTGAGGAGAGTGTGTTCCCCTGATGGTTGAATATACACCGGACATGTCACCAGGTGTGCAGTATAAGTGAGGAGAGTGTGTTTCACTGATGGTTTAATACGCACGGGACATGTTACCAGGTGAACAGTATAAGTGAGGACAATGTTTTCCCATGTTAGTTTCATGCACACGTGACATGTTACCAGGTGAACAGTATAAGTGAGGAGAGTGTGTTCCCCTGATGGTTTAATATACAAAGGACATGTCACCAGGTGAACTGTAATAGTGAGGAGAGTGTGTTCCCCTGATTGTTTAATACGCACGGGGCATGTTACCAGGTGAAGAGTATAAGTGAGGAGAATGTGTTCCCCTGATTGTTTAATACACACGGGACATGTCACCAGGTGAAGAGTATAAGTGAGGAGAGCGTGTTCCCCTGATGGTTTAATACTGACGTGATATGTTACCAGATGAACAGTATAAGTGAGGAGAGTGTGTTCCCCTGATGGTTTAATACGCACGGGACATGTCACCAAGTGAACTGTATAAGTGAGGAGACTGTGTTCCCCTGATTGTTTAATACACACGGGATATGTTACCAGATGATCAGTATAAGTGAGGAGAGTGTGTTCTCCTGATTGTTTAATAAACACGGGACATGTTACCAGGTGAACAGTATAATGGAGGAGAATGTGTTCCCCTGATGGTTTAATACTGACGGGACATGTTACCAGGTGAACAGTATAAGTGAGGAGAGTGTGTTCATCTGATGGTTTAATATACATGGGACATGTTACCAGGTGAAAAGTGTAAGTGAGGAGAGGGTTTTCCCCTGATTGTTTAATACACACGGGACATGTCACCAGGTGAAGAGTATAAGTGAGGAGGGTGTGTTCCCCTGATGGTTCAATAAACATGGGACATGTTACCAGGTGAACAGTTTAAGAGAGAAAAGAGTGTTGCCCTGATGGTTTAATATACATGGGACATGTCACCAGGTGAACAGTATAAGTGAGGAGAGTGTTTTCCCCTGATTGTTTAATATACACGGGACATGTTACCAGATGAACAGTATAAGTGAGGAGAGTGTGTTCCCCTGATTGTTTAATACACATAGGACATGTTACCAGATGAACAGTATAAGTGAGGAGAGTGTGTTCCCCTGATTGTTTAATACACACCGGACATGTTACCAGGTGAACAGTATAAGTGAGGAGAGTGTGTTCCCCTGATTGTTTAATACTCACGGGACATGTTACCAGGTGAACAGTATAAGTGAGGAGAGTGTCTTCCCCTGATGTTTTAATGTACACGGGAAATGTTACCAGGTGAACTGTATAAGTGAGGAGAGTGTGTTCCCCTGATTGTTTAATACACACGGGACATGTTACCAGATCAACAGTATAAGTGAGGAGAGTGTGTTCCCCTGATGGCTTAATATGCACGTGACATGTTACCAGGTGAACAGTATAAGTGAGGAGAGTGTGTTCCCTGGATGGTTTAATACTGACGGGACATGTTACCAGATGAACTGTATAAGTGAGGAGAGTGTGTTCCCCTGATTGTTTAATAAACACGGGACATGTTACCAGATGAACAGTATAAATGAGGAGCGTGTGTTCCCCTGATGGTTTAATACACACAGGACATGTTACCAGGTGAACAGTATAAGTGAGGAGAGTGTGTTCCCCTGATTGTTTAATACACCACGGGACATGTTACCAGATGAACAGTATAAGTGAGGAGAGTGTGTTCCCCTCATGGTTTAATACACACAGGACATGTTACCAGGTGAACAGTATAAGTGAAGAGCTTGTGTTCCCATGTTGGTTTAATACAGACGGGTCATGTTACCAGATGAACAGTATAAGTGAGGAGTGTGTGTTCCCCTGATTGTTTAATACACAAGGGAAATGTCGTCAACTGAACTGTATAAGTGAGGAGAGTGTGTTCCCCTGATGGTTTAATGCACACAGGACATGTTACCAGGTGAACAGTATAAATGAGGAGAGTGTGTTCCTCTGATGGTTTAATACTGAGGGGACATGTTACCAGGTGAACAGTATAAGTGAGGAGAATGTGTTCCCCTGATGGTTTAATACACACGGGACATGTCACCAGGTGAACAGTATAAGTGAGGAGAGTGTGTTCCCCTGATGGTTTAATACACACGGGACATGTCACCAGGTGAACAGTATAACTGAGGAGAGTGAGTTCCCCTGATGGTTTAATATACACGGGACATGTTACCAGGTGAACAGTATAAGTGAGGAGAGTGTGTTCCCCTGATTGTTTAATACTGACGGGAGATGTTACCAGGTGAACAGTATAAGTGAGGAGAGTGTGTTCCCCTGATGGTTTAATACGCATGGGACATTTCACCAAGTGAACAGTATAAGTGAGGAGAGTGTGCTCCCCTGATTGTTTAATGCACACGGGACATGTTACCAGGTGAACAGTATAAGTGAGGAGAGTCTGATCCCTTGATGGTTTAATATCCACGGGACATGTTACCAGGTGAACAGTATAAGTGAGGAGAATGTGTTCCCTTGATGGTTTAATATACACGGGACATGTTACCAGGTGAACAGTATAAGTGAGGAGAGTCTGATCCCTTGATGGTTTAATATCCACGGGACATGTTACCAGGTGAACTGTATAAGTGAGGAGAGTCTGATCCCTTGATGGTTTAATATCCACGGGACATGTTACCAGGTGAACAGTATAAGTGAGGAGAATGTGTTCCCCTGATGGTTTGATATACACGGGACATGTTACCAGGTGAACAGTATAAGTGAGGAGAGTGTTTTCCCCTGATGGTTTAATACTGACGGGACATGTTACCAGATGAACAGTATAAGTGAGGAGCTTGTGTTCCCCTCATGGTTTAATACTGACGGGACATGTTACCAGGTGAACAGTATAAGTGAGGAGAGTGTGTTCCCCTGATTGTTTAATACGCACGGGACATTTCACAAGGTGAACAGTATAAGTGAGGAGAGTGAGTTCCCCTGATTGTTTAATATACCCGTGACATGTCAACAGGTGAACAGTATAAGTGAGGAGAGTGTGTTCCCCTGATTGTTTAATACACACGGGACATGTTACCAGATGAACAGTATAAGTGAGGAGAGTGTGTTCCCCTGATGGTTTAATATGCACGGGACATGTTACCAGATGAACAGTATAAGTGGGGAGCTTGTGTTCCCCTGATGGTTTAATACTGACGGGACATGTTACCAGGTGAACAGTATAAGTGAGGAGAGTGTGTTCCCCTGATTGTTTAATACGCACGGGACATTTCACAAGGTGAACAGTATAAGTGAGGAGAGTGTGTTCCCCTGATTGTTTAATACACACGGGACATGTTACCAGATGAACAGTATAAGTGAGGAGAGTGTGTTCCCCTGATGGTTTAATATGCACGGGACATGTTACCAAATGAACAGTACAAGTGAGGACAGTGTGTACCCCTGATTGTTTAATACACACGGGACATGTCACCAACTGAACTTTATAAGTGAGGAGAGTGTGTTCCCCTGATGGTTTAATACTGAGGGGATATGTTACCAGGTGAGCAGTATAAGTGAGGAGAGTGTGTTCCCCTGATGTTTTAATATACATGGGACATGTTACCAGGTGAACAGTGTAAGTGAGGAGAGTGTGTTCCCCAGTTTGTTTAATACACACGGGACATGATGCCAGGTGAACAGTATAAGTGAGGACAGTGTGATCCCCTGGTGGTTTAATATACACGGGACATGTCACCAGGTGAAAGGTTTAAGTGAGGAGAGTGTGTTCCCCTGAAGCTTTAATATACACGGGACATGTCACCAGGTGAACAGTATAAGTGAGGAGAGTGTGTTCCCCTGATTGTTTAATACACACGGGACATGTCACCAAATGAACTGCATAAGTGAGGAGAGTCTGTTCCCCTGATGATTTAATACACACGGGTCATATTACCAGATGAACACTCTCAGTGAGGAGAGTGTGTTCCCCTGATGATTTAATATTCACAGGACATGTTACCAGGTGAACAGTATAAGTGAGGAGAATGTGTTCCCCTGATGCTTTAATATACACAGACATGTTACCAGCTGAACAGTTTAAGTGAGGAGAGGGTGTTCCCCTTATGGTTTAATATACACATGACATGTTACCAGGTGAACAGTATAAGTGAGGAGAGTGTGTTCCCCTGATGGTTTAATACACACGGGACATGTTACCAGCTGAACAGTATAAGTGAGGAGAGTGTGTTCCCCTGATGCTTTAATATACACGGTACATGTTACCAGGTGAACAGTATAAGTGAGGAGAGTGTGTTCCCCTGATGGTTTAATATACATGGGACATGTTACCAGGTGAAAAGTTTAAGTGAGGAGAGTGTGATCCCCTGATGGTTTAATATACCCGGGACATGTCACCAGGTGAACAGTATAAGTGAGGAGAGATTGTTCCCCTGATGGTTTAATACACACGGGTCATATTACCAGATGAACACTCTCAGTGAGGAGAGTGTGTTCCCCTGATGATTTAATATTCACAGGACATGTTACCAGGTGAACAGTATAAGTGAGGAGAATGTGTTCCCCTGATGCTTTAATATACACAGACATGTTACCAGCTGAACAGTTTAAGTGAGGAGAGGGCGTTCCCCTTATGGTTTAGTATACACAGGACATGTCACCAGGTGAACAGTGTAAGTGAGGAGAATGTGTTCCCCTGATTGTTAAATACGCACGGGATTTGTCACCAAGTGAACTGTATAAGTGAGGAGAATGTGTTCCCCAGATTGTTTATTATACACGGGACATGATGCCAGGTGAACAGTATAAGTGAGGAGAGTGTGTTCCCCTGATGGTTTAATATACATGGGACATGTTACCAGGTGAAAAGTTTAAGTGAGGAGAGTGTGATCCCCTGATGGTTTAATATACCCGGGACATGTCACCAGGTGAACAGTATAAGTGAGGAGAGATTGTTCCCCTGATGGTTTAATACACACGGGACATGTTACCAGATGAACTCTCTCAGTGAGGAGAGTGTGTTCCCCTGATGGTTTAATATACACAGGACATGTTACCAGGTGAACAGTATAAGTGAGGAGAGTGTGTTCCCCTGATGGTTTAATATACGCGGGAAATGTTACCAGATGAACAGTATAAGTGAGGAGAATGTGTTCCCCTGATTGTTTAATATACACGGGAAATGTTACCAGGAGAACAGTATAAGTGAGGAGAGTGTGTTCCCCTGATGGTTTAATACACACGGGACATGTTACCAGGTGAACAGTATAAGTGAGGAGAGTGTGTTCCCCAGATTGTTTAATATACATGGGACATGTTACCAGGCGAACAGTGGAAGTGAGGAGAGTGTGTTCCCCTGATGGTTTAATATACACGGGACATGTCACCAGGTGAACAGTATAAGTGAGGAGAATGTGTTCCCCAGATTGTTTAATATACATGGGACATGATGCCAGGTGAACAGTATAAGTGAGGAGAGTGTGTTCCCCTGATTGTTTAATATACACGGGACATGTCACCAGGTGAACAGTATAAGTGAGGAGAATGTGTTCCCCAGATTGTTTAATATACATGGGACATGTTACCAGGCGAACAGTGGAAGTGAGGAGAGTGTGTTCCCCTGATGGTTTAATATACACGGGACATATCACCAGGTGAAAAGTTTAAGTGAGGAGAGTGTGTTCCCCTGATGGTTTAAAATACACGGGACATGTCACCAGGAGAACAGTATAAGTGAGGAGAGTGTGTTCCCCTGATGGTTTAATACACACGGGACATGTTACCACGTGAACATTATAAGTGAGGAGAGTGTGTTCCCCTGATGGTTTAATACTGACGGAACATGTTACCAGATGAACAGTATAAGTGAGGAGAGTGTGTTCCCCTGATGGTTTAATATGCATGGGACATGTTACCAGGTGAACAGTATAAGTGAGGAGAGTGTGTTCCCCTGATGGTTTAATATACACGGTACATGTTACCAGGTGAACAGTACATGTGAGGAGAGTGTGTTCCCCTCATGGTTTAATATACACGGGACATGTTACCAGATGAACAGTATAAGTGAGGAGCTTGTGTTCCCCTGATGGTTTAATACTGCCGGGACATGTTACCAGATGAACAGTATAAGTGAGGAGAGTGTGTTCCCCTGATTGTTTAATACACACGGGACATGTTACCAGGTGAACAGTATAATTGAGGAGAGTGTGTTCCGCTGATGGTTTAATATACACGGGACATGTTACCAGGTGAACAGTGTAAGTGAGGAGAATGTGTTCCCCTGATGGTTTAATATACACAGGACATGATGCCAGGTGAACAGTATAAGTCAGGAGAGTGTGTTCCCCTGATTGTTTAATATACACGGGACATGTCACCAGGTGAACAGTATAAGTGAGGATAATGTGTTCCCCAGATTGTTTAATATACATGGGACAAGTTACCAGGCGAACAGTGTAAGTGAGGAGAGTGTGTTCCCCTGATTGTTTAATATACACGGGACATATCACCAGGTGAAATGTTTAAGTGAGGAGAGTGTGTTCCCCTGATGGTTTAAAATACACGGGACATGTCACCAGATGAACAGTATAAGAGAGGAGAGTGTGTTCCCCTGATTGTTTAATACACACGGGACAAGTCACCAAATGAACTGTATGAGTGAGGAGAGTGTGTTCCCCTGATGATTTAATACACACGGGACATGTTACCAGATGAACAGTATAAGAGAGGAGAGTGTGTTCCCCTGATGATTTAATATACACGGGACATGTTACCAGATGAACAGTATAAGTGAGGAGAGTGTGTTCCCCTGATTGTTTAATACGCACGGGACATTTCACAAGGTGAACAGTATAAGTGAGGAGAGTGAGTTCCCCTGATTGTTTAATATACCCGTGACATGTCAACAGGTGAACAGTATAAGTGAGGAGAGTGTGTTCCCCTGATTGTTTAATACACACGGGACATGTTACCAGATGAACAGTATAAGTGAGGAGAGTGTGTTCCCCTGATGGTTTAATATGCACGGGACATGTTACCAGATGAACAGTACAAGTGAGGACAGTGTGTACCCCTGATTGTTTAATACACACGGGACATGTCACCAACTGAACTTTATAAGTGAGGAGAGTCTGTTCCCCTGATGGTTTAATACTGAGGGGATATGTTACCAGGTGAGCAGTATAAGTGAGGAGAGTGTGTTCCCCTGATGTTTTAATATACATGGGACATGTTACCAGGTGAACAGTGTAAGTGAGGAGAGTGTGTTCCCCAGTTTGTTTAATACACACGGGACATGATGCCAGGTGAACAGTATAAGTGAGGACAGTGTGATCCCCTGGTGGTTTAATATACACGGGACATGTCACCAGGTGAAAGGTTTAAGTGAGGAGAGTGTGTTCCCCTGAAGCTTTAATATACACGGGACATGTCACCAGGTGAACAGTATAAGTGAGGAGAGTGTGTTCCCCTGATTGTTTAATACACACGGGACATGTCACCAAATGAACTGCATAAGTGAGGAGAGTCTGTTCCCCTGATGATTTAATACACACGGGTCATATTACCAGATGAACACTCTCAGTGAGGAGAGTGTGTTCCCCTGATGATTTAATATTCACAGGACATGTTACCAGGTGAACAGTATAAGTGAGGAGAATGTGTTCCCCTGATGCTTTAATATACACAGACATGTTACCAGCTGAACAGTTTAAGTGAGGAGAGGGTGTTCCCCTTATGGTTTAATATACACAGGACATGTTACCAGGTGAACAGTATAAGTGAGGAGAGTGTGTTCCCCTGATGCTTTAATATACACGGTACATATTACCAGGTGAACAGTATAAGTGAGGAGAGGGTGTTCCCCTTATGGTTTAATATACACAGGACATGTCACCAGGTGAACAGTGTAAGTGAGGAGAATGTGTTCCCCTGATTGTTAAATACGCACGGGATTTGTCACCAAGTGAACTGTATAAGTGAGGAGAATGTGTTCCCCAGATTGTTTATTATACACGGGACATGATGCCAGGTGAACAGTATAAGTGAGGAGAGTGTGTTCCCCTGATGGTTTAATATACATGGGACATGTTACCAGGTGAAAAGTTTAAGTGAGGAGAGTGTGATCCCCTGATGGTTTAATATACCCGGGACATGTCACCAGGTGAACAGTATAAGTGAGGAGAGATTGTTCCCCTGATGGTTTAATACACACGGGACATGTTACCAGATGAACTCTCTCAGTGAGGAGAGTGTGTTCCCCTGATGGTTTAATATACACAGGACATGTTACCAGGTGAACAGTATAAGTGAGGAGAGTGTGTTCCCCTGATGGTTTAATATACGCGGGAAATGTTACCAGATGAACAGTATAAGTGAGGAGAGTGTGTTCCCCTGATGGTTTAATATACGCGGGAAATGTTACCAGATGAACAGTATAAGTGAGGAGAATGTGTTCCCCTGATTGTTTAATATACACGGGAAATGTTACCAGGAGAACAGTATAAGTGAGGAGAGTGTGTTCCCCTGATGGTTTAATACACACGGGACATGTTACCAGGTGAACAGTATAAGTGAGGAGAGTGTGTTCCCCTGATGGTTTAATACTGACGGAACATGTTACCAGATGAACAGTATAAGTGAGGAGAATGTGTTCCCCTGATGGTTTAATATACACAGGACATGATGCCAGGTGAACAGTATAAGTCAGGAGAGTGTGTTCCCCTGATTGTTTAATATACACGGGACATGTCACCAGGTGAACAGTATAAGTGAGGAGAATGTGTTCCCCAGATTGTTTAATATACATGGGACATGTTACCAGGCGAACAGTGGAAGTGAGGAGAGTGTGTTCCCCTGATGGTTTAATATACACGGGACATATCACCAGGTGAAAAGTTTAAGTGAGGAGAGTGTGTTCCCCTGATGGTTTAAAATACACGGGACATGTCACCAGGAGAACAGTATAAGTGAGGAGAGTGTGTTCCCCTGATGGTTTAATACACACGGGACATGTTACCACGTGAACATTATAAGTGAGGAGAGTGTGTTCCCCTGATGGTTTAATACTGACGGAACATGTTACCAGATGAACAGTATAAGTGAGGAGAGTGTGTTCCCCTGATGGTTTAATATGCATGGGACATGTTACCAGGTGAACAGTATAAGTGAGGATAGTGTGTTCCCCTGATGGTTTAATATACACGGTACATGTTACCAGGTGAACAGTACATGTGAGGAGAGTGTGTTCCCCTCATGGTTTAATATACACGGGACATGTTACCAGATGAACAGTATAAGTGAGGAGCTTGTGTTCCCCTGATGGTTTAATACTGCCGGGACATGTTACCAGATGAACAGTATAAGTGAGGAGAGTGTGTTCCCCTGATTGTTTAATACACACGGGACATGTTACCAGGTGAACAGTATAATTGAGGAGAGTGTGTTCCGCTGATGGTTTAATATACACGGGACATGTTACCAGGTGAACAGTGTAAGTGAGGAGAATGTGTTCCCCTGATGGTTTAATATACACAGGACATGTCACCAGGTGAACAGTATAAGTGAGGAGAATGTGTTCCCCAGATTGTTTAATATACATGGGACAAGTTACCAGGCGAACAGTGTAAGTGAGGAGAGTGTGTTCCCCTGATGGTTTAATATACACGGGACATATCACCAGGTGAAATGTTTAAGTGAGGAGAGTGTGTTCCCCTGATGGTTTAAAATACACGGGACATGTCACCAGATGAACAGTATAAGAGAGGAGAGTGTGTTCCCCTGATTGTTTAATACACACGGGACAAGTCACCAAATGAACTGTATGAGTGAGGAGAGTGTGTTCCCCTGATGATTTAATACACACGGGACATGTTACCAGATGAACAGTATAAGAGAGGAGAGTGTGTTCCCCTGATGATTTAATATACACGGGACATGTTACCAGGTGAACAGTATAAGTGAGGAGAGTGTGTTTCCCTGATGGTTTTATATACACGGTACATGTTACCAGGTGAACAGTATAAGTGAGGAGAGTGTGTTCCCCTGATGGTTTAATATACACGGGACATGATGCCAGGTGAACATTATAAGTGAGGAGAGTGTGTTCCCCTGATGGTTTATTACACACGGGACAAGTCACCAAATGAACTGTATGAGTTAGGAGATTGTGTTCCCCTGATGATTTAATATACACGGTACATGTTACCAGGTGAACAGTATAAGTGAGGAGAGTGTGTTCCCCTGATGTTTTAATATACACGGGACATGTTACCTGGTGAACAGTATAAGTGAGGAGAGTGTATTCCCCGGATGGTTTAATACACACGGGACATGTCACCAGGTGAACAGTATAAGTGAGGAGAGTGTGTTCCCCTGATGGTTTAATACACACGGGACATGTTACCAGATGAACAGTATAAGTGAGGAGAGTGTGTTCCCCTGATGGTTTAATATACACGGGAAATGTTACCAGATGAACAGTATAAGTGAGGAGAGTGTGTTCCCCTGATGGTTGAATATACACGGGACATGTTACCAGGTGAACAGTATAAGTGAGGAGAGTGTGTTCCCCTGATTGTTTAATATACATGGGAAATGTTACCAGATAAACAGTATAAGTGAGGAGAGTGTGTTCCCCAGATTGTTTATTATACACGGGACATGATGCCAGGTGAACAGTATAAGTGAGGAGAGTGTGTTCCCCTGATGGTTTAATATACGTGCGACATGTTACCAGGTGAAAAGTTTAAGTGAGGAGAGTGTGTTCCCCTGATGGTTTAATACACACGGGAAATGTTACCAGATGAACTCTCTCAGTGAGGAGAGTGTGTTCCCCTGATGTTTTAATATACGTGGGACATGTTACCAGGTGAAAAGTTTAAGTGAGGAGAGTGTGTTCCCCTGATGGTTTAATATACCCGGGACATGTCACCAGGTGAACAGTATAAGTGAGGAGAGATTGTTCCCCTGATGGTTTAATACACACGGGACATGTTACCAGATGAACTCTCTCAGTGAGGAGAGTGTGTTCCCCTGATGGTTTCATATACACAGGACATGTTACCAGGTGAACAGGATAAGTGAGGAGAGTGTGTTCCCCTGATGGTTTAATATACACGGGAAATGTTACCAGATGAACAGTATAAGTGAGGAGAATGTGTTCCCCTGATTGTTTAATATACACGGGAAATGTTAGCAGGAGAACAGTAAAAGTGAGGAGAGTGTGTTCCCCTGATGGTTTAATACACACGGGACATGTTACCAGGTGAACAGTATAAGTGAGGAGAGTGTGTTCCCCTGATGGTTTAATACTGACGGAACATGTTACCAGATGAACAGTATAAGTGAGGAGAGTGTGTTCCCCTGATTGTTTAATACACACGGGACATGTTGCCAGGTGAACAGTATAAGTGAGGAGAGTGTGTTCCCCTGATGGTTTAATACTGACGGAACATGTTACCAGATGAACAGTATAAGTGAGGAGAGTGTGTTCCCCTGATGGTTTAATATACACGGCACATGTTACCAGCTAAACAGTATAAGTGAGGAGAGTGTGTTCCCCTGATGTTTTAATATACACGGGACATGTTACCAGGTGAACAGTGTAAGTGAGGAGAATGTGTTCCCCTGATGGTTTAATATACACAGGACATGATGCCAGGTGAACAGTATAAGTGAGGAGAGTGTGTTCCCCTGATTGTTTAATATACACGGGACATGTCACCAGGTGAACAGTATAAGTGAGGAGAATGTGTTCCCCATATTGTTTAATATACATGGGACATGTTACCAGGTGAACAGTGCAAGTGAGGAGAGTGTGTTCCCCTGATTGTTTAATATACACGGGACATGTTACCAGGTGAACAGTGCAAGTGAGGAGAATGTGTTCCCCATATTGTTTAATATACATGGGACATGTTACCAGGTGAACAGTATAAGTGAGGAGAGTGTGTTCCCCTGATGATTTAATACACACATGACATGTTACCAGGTTAACAGTATAAGTGAGGAGAGTGTGTTCCCCTGATGGTTTAATACACCCGGTACATGTTACCAGGTGAAAAGTATAAGTGAGGAGAGTGTGTTCCCCTGATGTTTTAATATACACGGGACATGATGCCAGGTGAACAGTATAAGTGAGGACAGTGTGTTCCCCTGATGGTTTAATGCACACGGGACATGTTACCAGGTGAACAGTATAAGTGAGGAGAGTCTGATCCCTTGATGGTTTAATATCCACGGGACATGTTACCAGGTGAACAGTATAAGTGAGGAGAATGTGTTCCCTTGATGGTTTAATATACACGGGACATGTTACCAGGTGAACAGTATTAGTGAGGAGAATGTGTTCCCCTGATGGTTTGATATACACGGGACATGTTACCAGGTGAACAGTATAAGTGAGGAGAGTGTGTTCCCCTGATGGTTTAATACTGACGGGACATGTTACCAGATGAACAGTATAAGTGAGGAGTTTGTGTTCCCCTCATGGTTTAATACTGACGTGACATGTTACCAGGTGAACAGTATAAGTGAGGAGAGTGTGTTCCCCTGATTGTTTAATACGCACGGGACATTTCACAAGGTGACCAGTATAAGTGAGGAGAGTGAGTTCCCCTGATTGTTTAATATACCCGTGACATGTCAACAGGTGAAATGTATAAGTGAGGAGAGTGTGTTCCCCTGATTGTTTAATACACACGGGACATGTTACCAGATGAACAGTATAAGTGAGGAGAGTGTGTTCCCCTGATGGTTTAATATGCACGGGACATGTTACCAGATGAACAGTATAAGTGGGGAGCTTGTGTTCCCCTGATGGTTTAATACTGACGGGACATGTTACCAGTTGAACAGTACAAGTGAGGACAGTGTGTACCCCTGATTGTTTAATACACACGGGACATGTCACCAACTGAACTGTATAAGTGAGGAGAGTGTGTTCCCCTGATGGTTTAATGCACACAGGACATGTTACCAGGTGAACAGTATAATTGAGGAGAGTGTGTTCCACTGATGGTTTAATACTGAGGGGACATGTTACCAGGTGAGCAGTATAAGTGAGGAGAGTGTGTTCCCCTGATGTTTTAATATACATGGGACATGTTACCAGGTGAACAGTGTAAGTGAGGAGAGTGTGTTCCCCTGATGTTTTAATATACATGGGACATGATGCCAGGTGAACACCGAACCCAGGACACTGGAGCTGTGAGACTGTGGCAGTAAACAGAACCGAACCCATGTGACTGGAGCTGTGAGACTGTGGCAGTAAACAGAACCGAACCCATGTGACTGGAGCTGTGAGACTGTGGCAGTAAACAGAACTGAACCCAGGTCACTGGAGCTGTGAGACTGTGGCAGTAAACAGAACCGAACCCAGGTCACTGGAGCTGTGAGGCTATGGCAGTAAACAGAACTGAACCCAGGTCACTGGAGCTGTGAGACTGTGGCAGTAAACAGAACCGAACCCAGGTCTCTGGAGCTGTGAGGCTGTGGCAGTAAACAGAACTGAACCCAGGTCACTGGAGCTGTGAGATTGTGGCAGTAAACAGAGCCGAACCCGGGACACTGGAGCTGTGAGACTGTGGCAGTAAACAGAACCGAACCCGGGTCACTGGAGCTGTGAGGCTGTGGCAGTAAACAGTACCGGACCCGGGACACTGGAGCTGTGAGACTGTGGCAGTCCCCAGAACCGAACCCAGGTCACTGGAGCTGTGAGACTGTGGCAAAAAACAGAACCGAACCCGGGTCACTGGAGCTGTGAGGCTGCGGCAGTAAACAGAACCGAACCCAGGTCACTGAAGCTGTGAGAGTGTGGCAGTAAACAGAACCGAACCCGGGACACTGGAGCTGTGAGGCTGTGGCAGTCCCCAGAACCGAACCCGGGACACTGGAGCTGTGAGACTGTGGCAGTACGCAGAACTGAACCCGGGTCACTGGAGCTGTGAGAGTGTGGCAGTAAACAGAACCGAACCCGGGACACTGGAGCTGTGAGGCTGTGGCAGTAAACAGAACCGAACCCAGGTCACTGGAGCTGTGAGACTGTGGCAGTCCCCAGAACTGAACCCGGGTCACTGGAGCTGTGAGACTGTGGCAGTCCCCAGAACCGAACCCAGGTCACTGGAGCTGTGAGACTGTGGCAGTAAACAGAACCGAACCCGGGTCACTGGAGCGGTGAGACTGTGGCAGTAAACAGAACCGAACCCGGGTCACTGGAGCTGTGAGGCTGTGGCAGTAAACAGAACCGAACCCGGGTCACTGGAGCTGTGAGACTGTGGCAGTAAACAGAACCGAACCCAGGTCACTGGAGCTGTGAGACTGTGGCAGTAAACAGAACCGAACCCAGGACACTGGAGCTGTGAGGCTGTGGCAGTAAACAGAACCGAACCCGGGTCACCGGAGCTGTGAGACTGTGGCAGTAAACAGAACCGAACCCAGGTCACTGGAGCTGTGAGACTGTGGCAGTAAACAGAACCGAACCCAGGACACTGGAGCTGTGAGGCTGTGGCAGTAAACAGAACCGAACCCGGGTCACTGGAGCTGTGAGACTGTGGCAGTAAACAGAACTGAACCCAGGACACTGGAGCTGTGAGACTGTGGCAGTAAACAGAACCGAACCCAGGTCACTGGAGCTGTGAGACTGTGGCAGTAAACAGAACAGAACCCAGGTCACTGGAGCTGTGAGACTGTGGCAGTAAACAGAACCGAACCCAGGTCACTGGAGCTGTAAGACTGTGACAGTAAACAGAACCGAACCCGGGACATTGGAGCTGTGAGACTGTGGCAGTAAACAGAACCGAACCCGGGACACTGGAGCTGTGAGACTGTGGCAATAAACAGAACCGAACCCGGGACACTGGAGCTGTGAGACTGTGGCAGTGAACAGAACCGAACCCAGGTCACTGGAGCTGTGAGACTGTGGCAGTAAACAGAACCGAACCCAGGTCACTGGAGCTGTGAGACTGTGGCAGTAAACAGAACCGAACCCGGGACACTGGAGCTGTGAGACTGTGGCAGTCCCCAGAACCGAACCCAGGACACTGGAGCTGTGAGGCTGTGGCAGTAAACAGAACTGAACCCGGGACACTGGAGCTGTGAGACTGTGGCAGTGAACAGAACAGAACCCGGGTCACTGGAGCTGTGAGACTGTGGCAGTAAACAGAACCGAACCCAGGTCACTGAAGCTGTGAGAGTGTGGCAGTAAACAGAACCGAACCCGGGACACTGGAGCTGTGAGACTGTGGCAGTACGCAGAACCGAACCCAGGTCACTGAAGCTGTGAGAGTGTGGCAGTAAACAGAACCGAACCCGGGACACTGGAGCTGTGAGACTGTGGCAGTCCCCAGAACCGAACCCAGGACACTGGAGCTGTGAGGCTGTGGCAGTAAACAGAACCGAACTCAGGTCACTGGAGCTGTGAGACTGTGGCAGTAAACAGAACTGAACCCAGGTCACTGGAGCTGTGAGACTGTGGCAGTAAACAGAACCGAACCCAGGACACTGGAGCTGTGAGACTGTGGCAGTAAACAGAACCGAACCCAGGTCACTGGAGCTGTGAGACTGTGGCAGTAAACAGAACTGAACCCGGGACACTGGAGCTGTGAGACTGTGGCAGTAAACAGAACCGAACCCAGGTCACTGGAGCTGTGAGGCTGTGGCAGTAAACAGAACTGAACCCAGGTCACTGGAGCTGTGAGACTGTGGCAGTAAACAGAACTGAACCCAGGTCACTGGAGCTGTGAGGCTGTGGCAGTAAACAGAACTGAACCCAGGTCACTGGAGCTGTGAGACTGTGGCAGTAAACAGAGCCGAACCCGGGACACTGGAGCTGTGAGACTGTGGCAGTAAACAGAACCGAACCCGGGTCACTGGAGCTGTGAGACTATGGCAGTAAACAGAAGCGAACCCGGGTCACTGGAGCTGTGAGACTGTGGCAGTAAACAGAACCGGACCCGGACACTGGAGCTGTGAGACTGTGGCAGTAAACAGAACCGAACCCGGGTCACTGGAGCTGTGAGGCTGTGGCAGTAAACAGAACCGGACCCGGGACACTGGAGCTGTGAGACTGTGGCAGTCCCCAGAACCGAACCCAGGTCACTGGAGCTGTGAGACTGTGGCAAAAAACAGAACCGAACCCGGGTCACTGGAGCTGTGAGGCTGCGGCAGATAACAGAACCGAACCCAGGTCACTGGAGCTGTGAGGCTGTGGCAGTCCCCAGAACCGAACACAGGTCACTGGAGCTGTGAGAGTGTGGCAGTAAACAGAACCGAACCCGGGACACTGGAGCTGTGAGGCTGTGGCAGTAAACAGAACCGAACCCGGGACACTGGAGCTGTGAGGCTGTGGCAGTAAACAGAACCGAACCCAGGTCACTGGAGCTGTGAGACTGTGGCAGTAAACAGAACCGGACCCAGGTCACTGGAGCTGTGAGACTGTGGCAGTCCCCAGAACCGAACCCGGGTCACTGGAGCGGTGAGACTGTGGCAGTCCCCAGAACCGAACCCAGGTCACTGGAGCTGTGAGAGTGTGGCAGTAAACAGAACCGAACCCAGGTCACCGGAGCTGTGAGACTGTGGCAGTAAACAGAACCGAACCCGGGTCACTGGAGCGGTGAGACTGTGGCAGTAAACAGAACCGAACCCGGGTCACTGGAGCTGTGAGGCTGTGGCAGTAAACAGAACCGAACCCGGGTCACTGGAGCTGTGAGACTGTGGCAGTAAACAGAACCGAACCCAGGTCACTGGAGCTGTGAGACTCTGGCAGTAAACAGAACCGAACCCAGGTCACTGGAGCTGTGAGACTGTGGCAGTAAACAGAACCGAACCCAGGTCACTGGAGCTGTGAGACTGTGGCAGTAAACAGAACTGAACCCGGGTCACTGGAGCTGTGAGACTGTGGCAGTAAACAGAACCGAACCCAGGTCACTGGAGCTGTGAGACTGTGGCAGTAAACAGAACAGAACCCAGGTCACTGGAGCTGTGAGACTGTGGCAGTAAACAGAACAGAACCCAGGTCACTGGAGCTGTGAGACTGTGGCAGTAAACAGAACCGAACCCAGGTAACTGGAGCTTTAAGACTGTGACAGTAAACAGAACCGAACCCACGTCACTGGAGCTGTGAGACTGTGGCAGTAAACAGAACCGGACCCGGGACACTGGAGCTGTGAGACTGTGGCAGTAAACAGAACCGAACCCAGGTCACTGGAGCTGTGAGACTGTGGCAGTAAACAGAACCGAACCCAGGTCACTGGAGCTGTGAGACTGTGGCAGTAAACAGAACCGGACCCGGGACACTGGAGCTGTGAGACTGTGGCAGTAAACAGAACCGGACCCGGGACACTGGAGCTGTGAGACTGTGGCAGTCCCCAGAACCGAACCCAGGTCACTGGAGCTGTGAGACTGTGGCAAAAAACAGAACCGAACCCAGGTCACTGAAGCTGTGAGAGTGTGGCAGTAAACAGAACCGAACCCGGGACACTGGAGCTGTGAGGCTGTGGCAGTCCCCAGAACCGAACCCGGGTCACTGGAGCTGTGAGACTGTGGCAGTACGCAGAACTGAACCCGGGTCACTGGAGCTGTGAGAGTGTGGCAGTAAACAGAACCGAACCCGGGACACTGGAGCTGTGAGGCTGTGGCAGTAAACAGAACCGAACCCAGGTCACTGGAGCTGTGAGACTGTGGCAGTAAACAGAACCGAACCCAGGTCACTGGAGCTGTGAGACTGTGGCAGTCCCCAGAACCGAACCCGGGTCACTGGAGCTGTGAGACTGTGGCAGTCCCCAGAACCGAACCCAGGTCACTGGAGCTGTGAGAGTGTGGCAGTAAACAGAACCGAACCCAGGTCACTGGAGCTGTGAGACTGTGGCAGTAAACAGAACCGAACAAGGGTCACTGGAGCGGTGAGACTGTGGCAGTAAACAGAACCGAACCCGGGTCACTGGAGCTGTGAGGCTGTGGCAGTAAACAGAACCGAACCCGGGTCACTGGAGCTGTGAGACTGTGGCAGTAAACAGAACCGAACCCAGGTCACTGGAGCTGTGAGACTGTGGCAGTAAACAGAACCGAACCCAGGTCACTGGAGCTGTGAGACTGTGGCAGTAAACAGAACCGAACCCGGGTCACTGGAGCTGTGAGACTGTGGCAGTAAACAGAACCGAACCCGGGACACTGGAGCTGTGAGACTGTGGCAGTAAACAGAACCGAACCCGGGACACTGGAGCTGTGAGACTGTGGCAGTAAACAGAACCGAACCCGGGACACTGGAGCTGTGAGACTGTGGCAGTAAACAGAACCGAACCCGGGTCACTGGAGCTGTGAGACTGTGGCAGTAAACAGAACCGAACCCGGGACACTGGAGCTGTGAGACTGTGGCAGTAAACAGAACCGAACCCGGGTCACTGGAGCTGTGAGACTGTGGCAGTAAACAGAACCGAACCCGGGACACTGGAGCTGTGAGACTGTGGCAGTAAACAGAACCGAACCCAGGTCACTGGAGCTGTGAGACTGTGGCAGTAAACAGAACCGAACCCGGGACACTGGAGCTGTGAGACTGTGGCAGTAAACAGAACCGAACCCGGGACACTGGAGCTGTGAGACTGTGACCGTAAACAGAACCGAACCCGGGACACTGGAGCTGTGAGACTGTGGCAGTAAACAGAACCGAACCCAGGACACTGGAGCTGTGAGACTGTGGCAGTAAACAGAAACGAACCCAGATCACTGGAGCTGTGAGACTGTGGCAGTAAACAGAACCGAACCCAGGACACTGGAGCTGTGAGACTGTGGCAGTAAACAGAACCGAACCCAGGTCACTGGAGCTGTGAGACTGTGGCAGTAAACAGAACCGAACCCGGGACACTGGAGCTGTGAGACTGTGGCAGTAAACAGAACCGAACCCGGGACACTGGAGCTGTGAGACTGTGGCAGTAAACAGAACCGAACCCGGGACACTGGAGCTGTGAGACTGTGGCAGTAAACAGAACCGAACCCGGGTCACTGGAGCTGTGAGACTGTGGCAGTAAACAGAACCGAACCCGGGACACTGGAGCTGTGAGACTGTGGCAGTAAACAGAACCGAACCCAGGTCACTGGAGCTGTGAGACTGTGGCACTAAACAGAACCGAACCCGGGACACTGGAGCTGTGAGACTGTGACAGTAAACAGAACCGAACCCGGGACACTGGAGCTGTGAGACTGTGGCAGTAAACAGAACCGAACCCGGGTCACTGGAGCTGTGAGACTGTGGCAGTAAACAGAACCGAACCCGGGACACTGGAGCTGTGAGACTGTGGCAGTAAACAGAACCGAACCCAGGTCACTGGAGCTGTGAGACTGTGGCAGTAAACAGAACCGAACCCGGGACACTGGAGCTGTGAGACTGTGACAGTAAACAGAACCGAACCCGGGACACTGGAGCTGTGAGACTGTGGCAGTAAACAGAACTGAACCCGGGTCACTGGAGCTGTGAGACTGTGACAGTAAACAGAACCGAACCCGGGACACTGGAGCTGTGAGACTGTGGCAGTAAACAGAACCGAACCCAGATCACTGGAGCTGTGAGACTGTGGCAGTAAACAGAACCGAACCCGGGACACTGGAGCTGTGTGACTGTGGCAGTAAACAGAACTGAACCCGGGTCACTGGAGCTGACAGACTGTGGCAGTAAACAGAACCGATCCCGGGACACTGGAGCTGTGAGACTGTGGCAGTAAACAGAACCGAAACCGGGTCACTGGAGCTGTGAGACTGTGGCAGTAAACAGAACCGAACCCGGGACACTGGAGCTTTGAGACTGTGGCAGTAAACAGAACCGAACCCAGGACACTGGAGCTGTGAGACTGTGGCAGTAAACAGAACCGAACCCGGGACACTGGAGCTTTGAGACTGTGGCAGTAAACAGAACCGAACCCGGGACACTGAAGCTGTGAGACTGTGGCAGTAAACAGAACTGAACCCGGGTCACTGGAGCTGACAGACTGTGGCAGTAAACAGAACCGATCCCGGGATACTGGAGCTGTGAGACTGTGGCAGTAAACAGAACCGAACCCGGGACACTGGAGCTGTGAGACTGTGGCAGTAAACAGAACCGAACCCGGGACACTGGAGCTGTGAGACTGTGGCAGTAAACAGAACCGAGCCCAGGTCACTGGAGCTGTGAGACTGTGGCAGTAAACAGAACCGAACCCGGGACACTGGAGCTGTGAGACTGTGGCAGTACGCAGAACCGAACCCGGGTCACTGAAGCTGTGAGACTGTGGCAGTAAACAGAACCGAACCCAGGTCACTGGAGCTGTGAGACTGTGACAGTAAACAGAACCGAACCCGGGTCACTGGAGCTGTGAGACTGTGGCAGTAAACAGAACCGAACCTGGGTCACTGGAGCTGTGAGACTGTGGCAGTAAACAGAACCGAACCCAGGTCACTGGAGCTGTGAGACTGTGGCAGTAAACAGAACCGAACCTGGGTCACTGGAGCTGTGAGACTGTGGCAGTAAACAGAACCGAACCTGGGTCACTGGAGCTGTGAGACTGTGGCAGTAAACAGAACCGAACCCGGGACACTGGAGCTGTGAGACTGTGGCAGTAAACAGAACCGAACCCAGGTCACTGGAGCTGTGAGACTGTGGCAGTAAACAGAACCGAACCCAGGACACTGGAGCTGTGAGACTGTGGCAGTAAACAGAACCGAACCCTGGTCACTGGAGCTGTGAGGCTGTGGCAGTAAACAGAACCGAACCCAGGACACTGGAGCTGTGAGACTGTGGCAGTAAACAGAACCGAAACCGGGTCACTGGAGCTGTGAGACTGTGGCAGTAAACAGAACCGAACCCGGGACACTGGAGCTGTGAGACTGTGGCAGTAAACAGAACCGAACCCGGGTCACTGGAGCTGTGTGACTGTGACAGTAAACAGAACCGAACCCGGGACACTGGAGCTGTGAGACTGTGGCAGTAAACAGAACTGAACCCGGGTCACTGGAGCTGTGAGACTGTGACAGTAAACAGAACCGAACCCGGGACACTGGAGCTGTGAGACTGTGGCAGTAAACAGAACCGAACCCAGGACACTGGAGCTGTGAGACTGTGGCAGTAAACAGAACTGAACCCGGGTCACTGGAGCTGTGAGACTGTGGCAGTAAACAGAACTGAACCCGGGTCACTGGAGCTGTGAGACTGTGGCAGTAAACAGAACCGAACCCGGGACACTGGAGCTGTGAGACTGTGGCAGGAAACAGAACCGAACCCAGGTCACTGGAGCTGTGAGACTGTGGCAGTAAACAGAACCGAACCCGGGACACTGGAGCTGTGAGACTGTGACAGTAAACAGAACCGAACCCGGGACACTGGAGCTGTGAGACTGTGGCAGTAAACAGAACTGAACCCGGGTCACTGGAGCTGTGAGACTGTGGCAGTAAACAGAACCGAACCCGGGACACTGGAGCTGTGAGACTGTGGCAGTAAACAGAACCGAACCCAGGTCACTGGAGCTGTGAGACTGTGGCAGTAAACAGAACCGAACCCGGGACACTGGAGCTGTGAGACTGTGGCAGTAAACAGAACCGAACCCGGGACACTGGAGCTGTGAGACTGTGGCAGTAAACAGAACCGAACATAGGTCACTGGAGCTGTGAGACTGTGGCAGTAAACAGAACCGAACCTGGGTCACTGGAGCTGTGAGACTGTGGCAGTAAACAGAACCGAACCCGGGTCACTGGAGCTTTGAGACTGTGGCAATAAACAGAACCGAACCCAGGTCACTGGAGCTGTGAGACTGTGGCAGTAAACAGAACCGAACCCGGGACACTGGAGCTGTGAGGCTGTGGCAGTAAACAGAACCGAACCCGGGTCACTGGAGCTGTGAGACTGTGGCAGTAAACAGAACCGAACCCAGGTCACTGGAGCTGTGAGACTGTGGCAGTAAACAGAACCGAACCCGGGTCACTGGAGCTGTGAGACTGTGGCAGTAAACAGAACCGAACCCGGGACACTGGAGCTGTGAGGCTGTGGCAGTAAACAGAACCGAACCCGGGACACTGGAGCTGTGAGGCTGTGGCAGTAAACAGAACCGAACCCGGGTCACTGGAGCTGTGAGACGGTGGCAGTAAACAGAACCGAACCCAGGACACTGGAGCTGTGAGGCTGTGGCAGTAAACAGAACCGAACCCGGGTCACTGGAGCTGTGAGACTGTGGCAGTAAACAGAACAGAACCCAGGTCACTGGAGCTGTGAGACTGTGGCAGTAAACAGAACCGAACCCGGGACACTGGAGCTGTGAGGCTGTGGCAGTAAACAGAACCGAACCCGGGACACTGGAGATGTGAGACTGTGGCAGTAAACAGAACCGAACCCAGGTCACTGGAGCTGTGAGACTGTGGCAGTAAACAGAACCGAACCCGGGAAACTGGAGCTGTGAGACTGTGACAGTAAACAGAACTGAACCCGGGTCACTGGAGCTGTGAGGCTGCGGCAGTAAACAGAACCGAACCCAGGTCACTGGAGCTGTGAGACTGTGGCAGTAAACAGAACCGAACCCAGGTCACTGGAGCTGTGAGACTGTGGCATTAAACAGAACTGAACCCGGGTCACTGGAGCTGTGAGACTGTGGCACTAAACAGAACCGAACCCAGGTCACTGGAGCTGTGAGACTGTGGCAGTAAACAGAACCGAACCCAGGTCACTGGAGCTGTGAGACTGTGGCAGTAAACAGAACCGAACCCGGGACACTGGAGCTGTGAGACTGTGGCAGTAAACAGAACTGAACTCGGGTCACTGGAGCTGTGAGACTGTGACAGTAAACAGAACCGAACCCAGGTCACTGGAGCTGTGAGACTGTGGCAGTAAACAGAACCGAACCCGGGTCACTGGAGCTGTGAGACTGTGGCAGTAAACAGAACCGAACCCGGGACACTGGAGCTGTGAGACTGTGGCAGTAAACAGAACCGAACCCGGGACACTGGAGCTGTGAGACTGTGGCAGTAAACAGAACCGAACCCAGGTCACTGGAGCTGTGAGACTGTGGCAGTAAACAGAACCGAACCCGGGACACTGGAGCTGTGAGACTGTGACAGTAAACAGAACCGAACCCGGGACACTGGAGCTGTGAGACTGTGGCAGTAAACAGAACCGAACCCGGGTCACTGGATCTGTGAGACTCTGGCAGTAAACAGAACCGAACCCAGGTCACTGGAGCTGTGAGACTGTGGCAGTAAACAGAACCGAACCCGGGACACTGGAGCTGTGAGACTGTGGCAGTAAACAGAACCGAACCCGGGTCACTGGAGCTGTGAGACTGTGGCAGTAAACAGAACCGAACCCGGGACACTGGAGCTGTGAGACTGTGGCAGTAAACAGAACCGAACCCGGGTCACTGGAGCTGTGAGACTGTGGCAGTAAACAGAACCGAACCCGGGTCACTGGAGCTGTGAGGCTGTGGCAGTAAACAGAACCGAACCCAGGACACTGGAGCTGTGAGACTGTGGCAGTAAACAGAACTGAACCCAGGACACTGGAGCTGTGAGACTGTGGCAGTAAACAGAACCGAACCCGGGACACTGGAGCTGTGAGACTGTGGCAGTAAACAGAACCGAACCCGGGTCACTGGAGCTGTGAGACTGTGGCAGTAAACAGAACCGAACCCGGGACACTGGAGCTGTGAGACTGTGGCAGTAAACAGAACCGAACCCGGGACACTGGAGCTGTGAGACTGTGGCAGTAAACAGAACCGAACCCGGGACACTGGAGCTGTGAGACTGTGGCAGTAAACAGAACCGAACCCGGGACACTGGAGCTGTGAGACTGTGGCAGTAAACAGAACCGAACCCGGGACACTGGAGCTGTGAGACTGTGGCAGTAAACAGAACCGAACCCAGGTCACTGGAGCTGTGAGACTGTGGCAGTAAACAGAACCGAACCCGGGACACTGGAGCTGTGAGACTGTGGCAGTAAACAGAACCGAACCCGGGACACTGGAGCTGTGAGACTGTGGCAGTAAACAGAACCGAACCCAGGTCACTGGAGCTGTGAGACTGTGGCAGTAAACAGAACCGAACCCGGGACACTGGAGCTGTGAGACTGTGACAGTAAACAGAACCGAACCCGGGACACTGGAGCTGTGAGACTGTGGCAGTAAACAGAACTGAACCCGGGTCACTGGAGCTGTGAGACTGTGGCAGTAAACAGAACTGAACCCGGGTCACTGGAGCTGACAGACTGTGGCAGTAAACAGAACCGATCCCGGGACACTGGAGCTGTGAGACTGTGGCAGTAAACAGAACCGAACCCAGGTCACTGGAGCTGTGAGACTGTGGCAGTAAACAGAACCGAGCCCAGGTCACTGGAGCTGTGAGACTGTGGCAGTAAACAGAACCGAACCCGGGACACTGGAGCTGTGAGACTGTGGCAGTACGCAGAACCGAACCCGGGTCACTGAAGCTGTGAGACTGTGGCAGTAAACAGAACCGAACCCAGGTCACTGGAGCTGTGAGACTGTGGCAGTAAACAGAACCGAACCCAGGTCACTGGAGCTGTGAGACTGTGGCAGTAAACAGAACCGAACCTGGGTCACTGGAGCTGTGAGACTGTGGCAGTAAACAGAACCGAACCCAGGTCACTGGAGCTGTGAGACTGTGGCAGTAAACAGAACCGAACCCGGGACACTGGAGCTGTGAGACTGTGGCAGTAAACAGAACCGAACCTGGGTCACTGGAGCTGTGAGACTGTGGCAGTAAACAGAACCGAACCCGGGACACTGGAGCTGTGAGTCTGTGGCAGTAAACAGAACCGAACCCGGGACACTGGAGCTGTGAGACTGTGGCAGTAAACAGAACCGAACCCGGGACTTTGGAGCTGTGAGACTGTGGCAGTAAACAGAACCAAACCCGGGTCACTGGAGCTGTGAGACTGTGGCAGTAAACAGAACCGAACCCGGGACACTGGAGCTGTGAGACTGTGGCAGTAAACAGAACCGAACCCAGGTCACTGGAGCTGTGAGACTGTGGCACTAAACAGAACCGAACCCGGGACACTGGAGCTGTGAGACTGTGACAGTAAACAGAACCGAACCCGGGACACTGGAGCTGTGAGACTGTGGCAGTAAACAGAACTGAACCCGGGTCAGTGGAGCTGTGAGACTGTGGCAGTAAACAGAACCGAACCCAGGTCACTGGAGCTGTGAGACTGTGGCAGTAAACAGAACCGAACCCGGGACACTGGAGCTGTGAGACTGTGGCAGTAAACAGAACCGAACCCGGGACACTGGAGCTGTGAGACTGTGGCAGTAAACAGAACCGAACATAGGTCACTGGAGCTGTGAGACTGTGGCAGTAAACAGAACCGAACCTGGGTCACTGGAGCTGTGAGACTGTGGCAGTAAACAGAACCGAACCCGGGTCACTGGAGCTTTGAGACTGTGGCAATAAACAGAACCGAACCCAGGTCACTGGAGCTGTGAGACTGTGGCAGTAAACAGAACCGAACCCGGGACACTGGAGCTGTGAGGCTGTGGCAGTAAACAGAACCGAACCCGGGTCACTGGAGCTGTGAGACTGTGGCAGTAAACAGAACCGAACCCAGGTCACTGGAGCTGTGAGACTGTGGCAGTAAACAGAACCGAACCCGGGTCACTGGAGCTGTGAGACTGTGGCAGTAAACAGAACCGAACCCGGGACACTGGAGCTGTGAGGCTGTGGCAGTAAACAGAACCGAACCCGGGACACTGGAGCTGTGAGGCTGTGGCAGTAAACAGAACCGAACCCGGGTCACTGGAGCTGTGAGACGGTGGCAGTAAACAGAACCGAACCCAGGACACTGGAGCTGTGAGGCTGTGGCAGTAAACAGAACCGAACCCGGGTCACTGGAGCTGTGAGACTGTGGCAGTAAACAGAACAGAACCCAGGTCACTGGAGCTGTGAGACTGTGGCAGTAAACAGAACTGAACCCGGGACACTGGAGCTGTGAGGCTGTGGCAGTAAACAGAACCGAACCCGGGACACTGGAGATGTGAGACTGTGGCAGTAAACAGAACCGAACCCAGGTCACTGGAGCTGTGAGACTGTGGCAGTAAACAGAACCGAACCCGGGACACTGGAGCTGTGAGACTGTGACAGTAAACAGAACTGAACCCGGGTCACTGGAGCTGTGAGGCTGTGGCAGTAAACAGAACCGAACCCAGGTCACTGGAGCTGTGAGACTGTGGCAGTAAACAGAACTGAACCCAGGTCACTGGAGCTGTGAGACTGTGGCAGTAAACAGAACCGAACCCGGGTCACTGGAGCTGTGAGACTGTGGCATTAAACAGAACTGAACCCGGGTCACTGGAGCTGTGAGACTGTGGCAGTAAACAGAACCGAACCCGGGACACTGGAGCTGTGAGACTGTGGCAGTAAACAGAACTGAACCCGGGTCACTGGAGCTGTGAGACTGTGGCAGTAAACAGAACTGAACCCGGGACACTGGAGCTGTGAGACTGTGGCAGTAAACAGAACCGAACCCAGGTCACTGGAGCTGTGAGACTGTGGCAGTAAACAGAACCGAACCCGGGACACTGGAGCTGTGAGACTGTGGCAGTAAACAGAACTGAACCCGGGTCACTGGAGCTGTGAGACTGTGGCAGTAAACAGAACTGAACCCGGGACACTGGAGCTGTGAGACTGTGGCAGTAAACAGAACTGAACTCGGGTCACTGGAGCTGTGAGACTGTGACAGTAAACAGAACCGAACCCAGGTCACTGGAGCTGTGAGACTGTGGCAGTAAACAGAACCGAACCCGGGTCACTGGAGCTGTGAGACTTTGGCAGTAAACAGAACCGAACCCAGGTCACTGGAGCTGTGAGACTGTGGCAGTAAACAGAACCGAACCCGGGACACTGGAGCTGTGAGACTGTGGCAGTAAACAGAACCGAACCCGGGTCACTGGAGCTGTGAGACTGTGGCAGTAAACAGAACCGAACCCAGCTCACTGGAGCTGTGAGACTGTGGCAGTAAACAGAACCGAACCCGGGACACTGGAGCTGTGAGACTGTGACAGTAAACAGAACCGAACCCGGGACACTGGAGCTGTGAGACTGTGGCAGTAAACAGAACCGAACCCGGGTCACTGGAGCTGTGAGACTCTGGCAGTAAACAGAACCGAACCCAGGTCACTGGAGCTGTGAGACTGTGGCAGTAAACAGAACCGAACCCGGGACACTGGAGCTGTGAGACTGTGGCAGTAAACAGAACCGAACCCAGGTCACTGGAGCTGTGAGACTGTGGCAGTAAACAGAACCGAACCCGGGACACTGGAGCTGAGAGACTGTGGCAGTAAACAGAACCGAACCCGGGACACTGGAGCTGTGAGACTGTGGCAGTAAACAGAACCGAACCCGGGTCACTGGAGCTGTGAGACTGTGGCAGTAAACAGAACCGAACCCGGGACACTGGAGCTGTGAGACTGTGGCAGTAAACAGAACCGAACCCGGGTCACTGGAGCTGTGAGACTGTGGCAGTAAACAGAACCGAACCCGGGTCACTGGAGCTGTGAGGCTGTGGCAGTAAACAGAACCGAACCCAGGACACTGGAGCTGTGAGACTGTGGCAGTAAACAGAACCGAACCCAGGACACTGGAGCTGTGAGACTGTGGCAGTAAACAGAACCGAACCCGGGACACTGGAGCTGTGAGACTGTGGCAGTAAACAGAACCGAACCCGGGTCACTGGAGCTGTGAGACTGTGGCAGTAAACAGAACCGAACCCGGGACACTGGAGCTGTGAGACTGTGGCAGTAAACAGAACCGAACCCGGGACACTGGAGCTGTGAGACTGTGGCAGTAAACAGAACCGAACCCGGGACACTGGAGCTGTGAGACTGTGGCAGTAAACAGAACCGAACCCGGGTCACTGGAGCTGTGAGACTGTGGCAGTAAACAGAACCGAACCCGGGACACTGGAGCTGTGAGACTGTGGCAGTAAACAGAACCGAACCCGGGTCACTGGAGCTGTGAGACTGTGGCAGTAAACAGAACCGAACCCGGGACACTGGAGCTGTGAGACTGTGGCAGTAAACAGAACCGAACCCAGGTCACTGGAGCTGTGAGACTGTGGCAGTAAACAGAACCGAACCCGGGACACTGGAGCTGTGAGACTGTGACAGTAAACAGAACCGAACCCGGGACACTGGAGCTGTGAGACTGTGGCAGTAAACAGAACTGAACCCGGGTCACTGGAGCTGTGAGACTGTGACAGTAAACAGAACCGAACCCGGGACACTGGAGCTGTGAGACTGTGGCAGTAAACAGAACTGAACCCGGGTCACTGGAGCTGACAGACTGTGGCAGTAAAGAGAACCGATCCCGGGACACTGGAGCTGTGAGACTGTGGCAGTAAACAGAACCGAACCCAGGTCACTGGAGCTGTGAGACTGTGGCAGTAAACAGAACCGAGCCCAGGTCACTGGAGCTGTGAGACTGTGGCAGTAAACAGAACCGAACCCGGGACACTGGAGCTGTGAGACTGTGGCAGTAAACAGAACCGAACCCGGGACACTGGAGCTGTGAGACTGTGGCAGTAAACAGAACCGAACCCAGGTCACTGGAGCTGTGAGACTGTGGCAATAAACAGAACCGAACCCGGGACACTGGAGCTGTGAGACTGTGGCAGTAAACAGAACCGAACCCAGGTCACTGGAGCTGTGAGACTGTGGCAGTAAACAGAACCGAACCCGGGACACTGGAGCTGTGAGACTGTGGCAGTAAACAGAACCGAACCTGGGTCACTGGAGCTGTGAGACTGTGGCAGTAAACAGAACCGAACCCGGGACACTGGAGCTGTGAGACTGTGGCAGTAAACAGAACCGAACCCGGGACACTGGAGCTGTGAGACTGTGGCAGTAAACAGAACCGAACCCGGGACACTGGAGCTGTGAGACTGTGGCAGTAAACAGAACCGAACCCGGGTCACTGGAGCTGTGAGACTGTGGCAGTAAACAGAACCGAACCCGGGACACTGGAGCTGTGAGACTGTGGCAGTAAACAGAACTGAACCCGGGTCAGTGGAGCTGTGAGACTGTGACAGTAAACAGAACCGAACCCGGGACACTGGAGCTGTGAGACCGTGGCAGTAAACAGAACTGAACCCGGGTCACTGGAGCTGACAGACTGTGGCAGTAAACAGAACTGAACCCGGGTCACTGGAGCTGTGAGACTGTGACAGTAAACAGAACCGAACCCAGGACACTGGAGCTGTGAGACTGTGGCAGTAAACAGAACTTAACCCGGGTCACTGGAGATGTGAGACTGTGGCAGTAAACAGAACCGAACCCAGGTCACTGGAGCTGTGAGACTGTGACAGTAAACAGAACCGAACCCGGGACACTGGAACTGTGAGACTGTGGCAGTAAACAGAACCGAACCCGGGTCACTGGAGCTGTGAGACTGTGGCAGTAAACAGAACCGAACCCAGGTCACTGGAGCTGTGAGACTGTGGCAGTAAACAGAACCGATCCCGGGACACTGGAGCTGTGAGACTGTGGCAGTAAACAGAACCGAACCCGGGACACTGGAGCTGTGAGACTGTGGCAGTAAACAGAACCGAACCCAGGACACTGGAGCTGTGAGACTGTGGCAGTAAACAGAACCGAACCCAGGTCACTGGAGCTGTGAGACTGTGGCAGTAAACAGAACCGAACCCAGGTCACTGGAGCTGTGAGACTGTGGCAGTAAACAGAACCGATCCCGGGACACTGGAGCTGTGAGACTGTGGCAGTAAACAGAACCGAACCCGGGACACTGGAGCTGTGAGACTGTGGCAGTAAACAGAACCGAACCCGGGACACTGGAGCTGTGAGACTGTGGCAGTAAACAGAACCGAGCCCAGGTCACTGGAGCTGTGAGACTGTGGCAGTAAACAGAACCGAACCCGGGACACTGGAGCTGTGAGACTGTGGCAGTACGCAGAACCGAACCCGGGTCACTGAAGCTGTGAGACTGTGGCAGTAAACAGAACCGAACCCAGGTCACTGGAGCTGTGAGACTGTGACAGTAAACAGAACCGAACCCGGGTCACTGGAGCTGTGAGACTGTGGCAGTAAACAGAACCGAACCTGGGTCACTGGAGCTGTGAGACTGTGGCAGTAAACAGAACTGAACCCGGTCACTGGAGCTGTGAGACTGTGGCAGTAAACAGAACCGAACCCGGGACACTGGAGCTGTGAGACTGTGGCAGTAAACAGAACCGAACCCGGGACACTGGAGCTGTGAGACTGTGGCAGTAAACAGAACCGAACCCGGGACACTGGAGCTGTGAGACTGTGGCAGTAAACAGAACCGAACCCGGGACACTGGAGCTGTGAGACTGTGGCAGTAAACAGAACCGAACCCGGGTCACTGGAGCTGTGAGACTGTGGCAGTAAACAGAACCGAACCCTGGTCACTGGAGCTGTGAGGCTGTGGCAGTAAACAGAACCGAACCCAGGACACTGGAGCTGTGAGACTGTGGCAGTAAACAGAACCGAAACCGGGTCACTGGAGCTGTGAGACTGTGGCAGTAAACAGAACCGAACCCGGGACACTGGAGCTGTGAGACTGTGGCAGTAAACAGAACCGAACCCGGGTCACTGGAGCTGTGAGACTGTGACAGTAAACAGAACCGAACCCGGGACACTGGAGCTGTGAGACTGTGGCAGTAAACAGAACTGAACCCGGGTCACTGGAGCTGTGAGACTGTGACAGTAAACAGAACCGAACCCGGGACACTGGAGCTGTGAGACTGTGGCAGTAAACAGAACTGAACCCGGGTCACTGGAGCTGTGAGACTGTGGCAGTAAACAGAACCGAACCCGGGACACTGGAGCTGTGAGACTGTGGCAGTAAACAGAACCGAACCCGGGACACTGGAGCTGTGAGACTGTGGCAGTAAACAGAACCGAACCCAGGTCACTGGAGCTGTGAGACTGTGGCACTAAACAGAACCGAACCCGGGACACTGGAGCTGTGAGACTGTGACAGTAAACAGAACCGAACCCGGGACACTGGAGCTGTGAGACTGTGGCAGTAAACAGAACCGAACCCAGGTCACTGGAGCTGTGAGACTGTGGCACTAAACAGAACCGAACCCGGGACACTGGAGCTGTGAGACTGTGACAGTAAACAGAACCGAACCCGGGACACTGGAGCTGTGAGACTGTGGCAGTAAACAGAACTGAACCCGGGTCACTGGAGCTGACAGACTGTGGCAGTAAACAGAACCGATCCCGGGACACTGGAGCTGTGAGACTGTGGCAGTAAACAGAACCGAACCCGGGACACTGGAGCTGTGAGACTGTGGCAGTAAACAGAACCGAACCCGGGACACTGGAGCTGTGAGACTGTGGCAGTACGCAGAACCGAACCCGGGTCACTGAAGCTGTGAGACTGTGGCAGTAAACAGAACCGAACCCGGGACACTGGAGCTGTGAGACTGTGGCAGTACGCAGAACCGAACCCGGGTCACTGAAGCTGTGAGACTGTGGCAGTAAACAGAACCGAACCCAGGTCACTGGAGCTGTGAGACTGTGACAGTAAACAGAACCGAACCCGGGTCACTGGAGCTGTGAGACTGTGGCAGTAAACAGAACCGAACCTGGGTCACTGGAGCTGTGAGACTGTGGCAGTAAACAGAACTGAACCCGGTCACTGGAGCTGTGAGACTGTGGCAGTAAACAGAACCGAACACGGGACACTGGAGCTGTGAGACTGTGGCAGTAAACAGAACCGAACCCGGGACACTGGAGCTGTGAGACTGTGGCAGTAAACAGAACCGAACCCGGGACACTGGAGCTGTGAGACTGTGGCAGTAAACAGAACCGAACCCGGGACACTGGAGCTGTGAGACTGTGGCAGTAAACAGAACCGAACCCGGGACACTGGAGCTGTGAGACTGTGGCAGTAAACAGAACCGAACCCGGGTCACTGGAGCTGTGAGACTGTGGCAGTAAACAGAACCGAACCCTGGTCACTGGAGCTGTGAGGCTGTGGCAGTAAACAGAACCGAACCCAGGACACTGGAGCTGTGAGACTGTGGCAGTAAACAGAACCGAAACCGGGTCACTGGAGCTGTGAGACTGTGGCAGTAAACAGAACCGAACCCGGGTCACTGGAGCTGTGAGACTGTGACAGTAAACAGAACCGAACCCGGGACACTGGAGCTGTGAGACTGTGGCAGTAAACAGAACTGAACCCGGGTCACTGGAGCTGTGAGACTGTGACAGTAAACAGAACCGAACCCAGGTCACTGGAGCTGTGAGACTGTGACAGTAAACAGAACCGAACCCGGGACACTGGAGCTGTGAGACTGTGGCAGTAAACAGAACTGAACCCGGGTCACTGGAGCTGTGAGACTGTGACAGTAAACAGAACCGAACCCGGGACACTGGAGCTGTGAGACTGTGGCAGTAAACAGAACTGAACCCGGGTCACTGGAGCTGTGAGACTGTGACAGTAAACAGAACCGAACCCGGGACACTGGAGCTGTGAGACTGTGGCAGTAAACAGAACTGAACCCGGGTCACTGGAGCTGTGAGACTGTGGCAGTAAACAGAACCGAACCCGGGACACTGGAGCTGTGAGACTGTGGCAGTAAACAGAACTGAACCCGGGTCACTGGAGCTGTGAGACTGTGGCAGTAAACAGAACCGAACCCAGGTCACTGGAGCTGTGAGACTGTGGCAGTAAACAGAACCGAACCCGGGACACTGGAGCTGTGAGACTGTGACAGTAAACAGAACCGAACCCGGGACACTGGAGCTGTGAGACTGTGGCAGTAAACAGAACTGAACCCGGGTCACTGGAGCTGTGAGACTGTGGCAGTAAACAGAACCGAACCCGGGACACTGGAGCTGTGAGACTGTGGCAATAAACAGAACCGAACCCAGGTCACTGGAGCTGTGAGACTGTGGCAGTAAACAGAACCGAACCCGGGACACTGGAGCTGTGAGACTGTGGCAGTAAACAGAACCGAACCCGGGACACTGGAGCTGTGAGACTGTGGCAGTAAACAGAACCGAACATAGGTCACTGGAGCTGTGAGACTGTGGCAGTAAACAGAACCGAACCTGGGTCACTGGAGCTGTGAGACTGTGGCAGTAAACAGAACCGAACCCAGGTCACTGGAGCTGTGAGACTGTGGCAGTAAACAGAACCGAACCCAGGTCACTGGAGCTGTGAGACTGTGGCAGTAAACAGAACAGAACCCAGGTCACTGGAGCTCTGAGACTGTGGCAGTAAACAGAACAGAACCCAGGTCACTGGAGCTGTGAGACTGTGGCAGTAAACAGAACCGAACCCAGGTCACTGGAGCTGTGAGACTGTGGCAGTAAACAGAACCGAACCCGGGACACTGGAGCTGTGAGGCTGTGGCAGTAAACAGAACCGAACCCGGGTCACTGGAGCTGTGAGACTGTGGCAGTAAACAGAACCGAACCCAGGTCACCGGAGCTGTGAGACTGTGGCAGTAAACAGAACCGAACCCGGGTCACTGGAGCTGTGAGACTGTGGCAGTAAACAGAACCGAACCCGGGACAGTGGAGCTGTGAGGCTGTGGCAGTAAACAGAACCGAACCCGGGACACTGGAGCTGTGAGGCTGTGGCAGTAAACAGAACCGAACCCGGGTCACTGGAGCTGTGAGACTGTGGCAGTAAACAGAACCGAACCCAGGACACTGGAGCTGTGAGGCTGTGGCAGTAAACAGAACCGAACCCGGGTCACTGGAGCTGTGAGACTGTGGCAGTAAACAGAACAGAACCCAGGTCACTGGAGCTGTGAGACTGTGGCAGTAAACAGAACCGAACCCGGGACACTGGAGCTGTGAGGCTGTGGCAGTAAACAGAACCGAACCCGGGTCACTGGAGCTGTGAGACTGTGGCAGTAAACAGAACCGAACCCAGGTCACTGGAGCTGTGAGACTGTGGCAGTAAACAGAACCGAACCCGGGTCACTGGAGCTGTGAGACTGTGGCAGTAAACAGAACCGAACCCGGGACACTGGAGCTGTGAGGCTGTGGCAGTAAACAGAACCGAACCCGGGACACTGGAGCTGTGAGGCTGTGGCAGTAAACAGAACCGAACCCGGGTCACTGGAGCTGTGAGACTGTGGCAGTAAACAGAACCGAACCCAGGACACTGGAGCTGTGAGGCTGTGGCAGTAAACAGAACCGAACCCAGGTCACTGGAGCTGTGAGACTGTGGCAGTAAACAGAACCGAACCCGGGACACTGGAGCTGTGAGACTGTGGCTGTAAACAGAACCGAACCCGGGTCACTGGAGCTGTGAGACTGTGGCAGTAAACAGAACCGAACCCGGGACACTGGAGCTGTGAGACTGTGGCAGTAAACAGAACCGAACCCGGGTCACTGGAGCTGTGAGACTGTGGCAGTAAACAGAACTGAACCCGGGTCACTGGAGCTGTGAGACTGTGGCAGTAAACAGAACCGAACCCAGGTCACTGGAGCTGTGAGACTGTGGCAGTAAACAGAACCGAACCCAGGTCACTGGAGCTGTGAGACTGTGGCAGTAAACAGAACCGAACCCGGGACACTGGAGCTGTGAGACTGTGGCAGTAAACAGAACCGAACCCAGGTCACTGGAGCTGTGAGACTGTGGCAGTAAACAGAACCGAACCTGGGTCACTGGAGCTGTGAGACTGTGGCAGTAAACAGAACCGAACCCAGGTCACTGGAGCTGTGAGACTGTGGCAGTAAACAGAACCGAACCTGGGTCACTGGAGCTGTGAGACTGTGGCAGTAAACAGAACCGAACCTGGGTCACTGGAGCTGTGAGACTGTGGCAGTAAACAGAACCGAACCCGGGACACTGGAGCTGTGAGACTGTGGCAGTAAACAGAACCGAACCCAGGTCACTGGAGCTGTGAGACTGTGGCAGTAAACAGAACCGAACCTGGGTCACTGGAGCTGTGAGACTGTGGCAGTAAACAGAACCGAACCCAGGTCACTGGAGCTGTGAGACTGTGGCAGTAAACAGAACCGAACCCGGGACACTGGAGCTGTGAGACTGTGGCAGTAAACAGAACCGAACCCGGGACACTGGAGCTGTGAGACTGTGGCAGTAAACAGAACCGAACCCGGGACACTGGAGCTGTGAGACTGTGGCAGTAAACAGAACCGAACCCGGGTCACTGGAGCTGTGAGACTGTGGCAGTAAACAGAACCGAACCCGGGACACTGGAGCTGTGAGACTGTGACAGTAAACAGAACCGAACCCGGGTCACTGGAGCTGTGAGACTGTGGCAGTAAACAGAACCGAACCCGGGACACTGGAGCTGTGAGACTGTGGCAGTAAACAGAACCGAACCCGGGTCACTGGAGCTGTGAGACTGTGGCAGTAAACAGAACCGAACCCTGGTCACTGGAGCTGTGAGACTGTGGCAGTAAACAGAACCGAACCCGGGACACTGGAGCTGTGAGACTGTGGCAGTAAACAGAACTGAACCCGGGACACTGGAGCTGTGAGACTGTGGCAGTAAACAGAACCGAACCCGGGTCACTGGAGCTGTGAGACTGTGACAGTAAACAGAACCGAACCCGGGACACTGGAGCTGTGAGACTGTGGCAGTAAACAGAACTGAACCCGGGTCACTGGAGCTGTGAGACTGTGACAGTAAACAGAACCGAACCCGGGACACTGGAGCTGTGAGACTGTGGCAGTAAACAGAACTGAACCCGGGTCACTGGAGCTGTGAGACTGTGGCAGTAAACAGAACCGAACCCGGGACACTGGAGCTGTGAGACTGTGGCAGTAAACAGAACCGAACCCAGGTCACTGGAGCTGTGAGACTGTGGCAGTAAACAGAACCGAACCCGGGACACTGGAGCTGTGAGACTGTGACAGTAAACAGAACCGAACCCGGGACACTGGAGCTGTGAGACTGTGGCAGTAAACAGAACTGAACCCGGGTCACTGGAGCTGTGAGACTGTGGCAGTAAACAGAACCGAACCCGGGACACTGGAGCTGTGAGACTGTGGCAGTAAACAGAACCGAACCCAGGTCACTGGAGCTGTGAGACAGTGGCAGTAAACAGAACCAAACCCGGGACACTGGAGCTGTGAGACTGTGGCAGTAAACAGAACCGAACCCGGGACACTGGAGCTGTGAGACTGTGGCAGTAAACAGAACCGAACCCAGGTCACTGGAGCTGTGAGACTGTGGCAGTAAACAGAACCGAACCTGGGTCACTGGAGCTGTGAGACTGTGGCAGTAAACAGAACCGAACCCGGGTCACTGGAGCTGTGAGACTGTGGCAATAAACAGAACCGAACCCGGGTCACTGGAGCTGTGAGACTGTGGCAGTAAACAGAACAGAACCCAGGTCACTGGAGCTGTGAGACTGTGGCAGTAAACAGAACCGAACCCAGGTCACTGGAGCTGTGAGACTGTGGCAGTAAACAGAACAGAACCCAGGTCACTGGAGCTGTGAGACTGTGGCAGTAAACAGAACCGAACCCGGGACACTGGAGCTGTGAGGCTGTGGCAGTAAACAGAACCGAACCCGGGTCACTGGAGCTGTGAGACTGTGGCAGTAAACAGAACCGAACCCAGGTCACTGGAGCTGTGAGACTGTGGCAGTAAACAGAACCGAACCCGGGTCACTGGAGCTGTGAGACTGTGGCAGTAAACAGAACCGAACCCGGGACACTGGAGCTGTGAGGCTGTGGCAGTAAACAGAACCGAACCCGGGACACTGGAGCTGTGAGGCTGTGGCAGTAAACAGAACCGAACCCGGGACACTGGAGCTCTGAGACTGTGGCAGTAAACAGAACCGAACCCGGGTCACTGGAGCTGTGAGACTGTGGCAGTAAACAGAACCGAACCCAGGTCACTGGAGCTGTGAGACTGTGGCAGTAAACAGAACCGAACCCGGGACACTGGAGCTGTGAGACTGTGGCTGTAAACAGAACCGAACCCGGGTCACTGGAGCTGTGAGACTGTGGCAGTAAACAGAACCGAACCCGGGACACTGGAGCTGTGAGACTGTGGCAGTAAACAGAACCGAACCCGGGTCACTGGAGCTGTGAGACTGTGGCAGTAAACAGAACTGAACCCGGGTCACTGGAGCTGTGAGACTGTGGCAGTAAACAGAACCGAACCCGGGTCACTGGAGCTGTGAGAATGTGGCAGTAAACAGAACCGAACCCGGGTCACTGGAGCTGTGAGACTGTGGCAGTAAACAGAACCGAACCCGGGTCACTGGAGCTGTGAGACTGTGGCAGTAAACAGAACCGAACCCAGGTCACTGGAGCTGTGAGACTGTGGCAGTAAACAAAACCGAACCCGGGACACTGGAGCTGTGAGACTGTGGCAGTAAACAGAACTGAACCCGGGTCACTGGAGCTGTGAGACTGTGACAGTAAACAGAACCGAACCCGGGACACTGGAGCTGTGAGACTGTGGCAGTAAACAGAACCGAACCCGGGTCACTGGAGCTGTGAGACTGTGGCAGTAAACAGAACCGAACCCGGGACACTGGAGCTGTGAGACTGTGGCAGTCAACAGAACCGAACCCGGGTCACTGGAGCTGTGAGACTGTGGCAGTAAACAGAACCGAACCCGGGACACTGGAGCTGTGAGACTGTGGCAGTAAACAGAACCGAACCCGGGACACTGGAGCTGTGAGTCTGTGGCAGTAAACAGAACCGAACCCGGGACACTGGAGCTGTGAGACTGTGACAGTAAACAGAACTGAACCCAGGACACTGGAGCTGTGAGACTGTGGCAGTAAACAGAACTGAACCCGGGACACTGGAGCTGTGAGACTGTGACAGTAAACAGAACTGAACCCGGGTCACTGGAGCTGTGAGACTGTGGCAGTAAACAGAACCGAACCCAGGTCACTGGAGCTGTGAGACTGTGGCAGTAAACAGAACCGAACCCAGGTCACTGGAGCTGTGAGACTGTGGCAGTCCCCAGAACCGAACCCAGGTCACTGGAGCTGTGAGACTGTGGCAGTAAACAGAACCGAACCCAGGTCACTGGAGCTGTGAGACTGTGGCAGTAAACAGAACCGAACCCAGGACACTGGAGCTGTGAGACTGTGGCAGTAAACAGAACCGAACCCGGGTCACGGGAGCTGTGAGACTGTGGCAGTAAACAGAACCGAACCCGGTTCACTGGAGCTGTGAGACTGTGGCAGTAAACAGAACCGAACCCGGGACACTGGAGCTGTGAGACTGTGGCAGTAAACAGAACCGAACCCAGGTCACTGGAGCTGTGAGGTTGCGGCAGTAAACAGAACCGAACCCAGGACACTGGAGCTGTGAGACTGTGGTAGTAAACAGAACCGAACTCAGGTCACTGGAGCTGTGAGGTTGCGGCAGTAAACAGAACCGAACCCGGGACACTGGAGCTGTGAGACTGTGGCAGTAAACAGAACCGAACCCGGGACACTGGAGCTGTGAGACTGTGGCAGTAAACAGAACCGAACCCAGGTCACTGGAGCTGTGAGGTTGCGGCAGTAAACAGAACCGAACCCAGGTCACTGGAGCTGTGAGACTGTGGCAGTAAACAGAACCGAACCCGGGTCACTGGAGCTGTGAGGTTGCGGCAGTAAACAGAACCGAACTCAGGTCACTGGAGCTGTGAGGTTGCGGCAGTAAACAGAACCGAACCCAGGACACTGGAGCTGTGAGACTGTGGCAGTAAACAGAACTGAACCCGGGTCACTGGAGCTGTGAGGCTGTGGCAGTACGCAGAACTGAACCCAGGTCACTGGAGTTGTGAGACTGTGGCAGTAAACAGAACCGAACCCGGGACACTGGTGCTGTGAGACTGTGGCAGCAAACAGAACCGAACCCAGGACACTGGAGCTGTGAGACTGTGGCAGTAAACAGAACCGAACCCGGGTCACTGGAGCTGTGAGACTGTGGTAGTAAACAGAACCGAACCCGGGACACTGGAGTTGTGAGACTGTGGCAGTAAACAGAACCGAACCCGGGTCACTGGAGCTGTGAGACTGTGGCAGTAAACAGAACCGAACCCGGGACACTGGAGCTGTGAGACTGTGGCAGTAAACAGAACCGAACCCGGGTCACTGGAGCTGTGAGACTGTGGCAGTAAACAGAACCGAACCCGGGACACTGGAGCTGTGAGACTGTGGCAGTAAACAGAACCGAACCCGGGTCACTGGAGCTGTGAGACTGTGGCAGTAAACAGAACTGAACCCGGGTCACTGGAGCTGTGAGACTGTGGCAGTAAACAGAACCGAACCCGGGTCACTGGAGCTGTGAGACTGTGGCAGTAAACAGAACCGAACCCAGGTCACTGGAGCTGTGAGACTGTGGCAGTAAACAGAACCGAACCCAGGTCACTGGAGCTGTGAGACTGTGGCAGTAAACAAAACCGAACCCGGGACACTGGAGCTGTGAGACTGTGGCAGTAAACAGAACCGAACCCGGGTCACTGGAGCTGTGAGACTGTGGCAGTAAACAGAACTGAACCCGGGTCACTGGAGCTGTGAGACTGTGGCAGTAAACAGAACCGAACCTGGGTCACTGGAGCTGTGAGACTGTGGCAGTAAACAGAACCGAACCCAGGTCACTGGAGCTGTGAGACTGTGGCAGTAAACAGAACCGAACCCAGGTCACTGGAGCTGTGAGACTGTGGCAGTAAACAAAACCGAACCCGGGACACTGGAGCTGTGAGACTGTGGCAGTAAACAGAACTGAACCCGGGTCACTGGAGCTGTGAGACTGTGACAGTAAACAGAACCGAACCCGGGACACTGGAGCTGTGAGACTGTGGCAGTAAACAGAACTGAACCCGGGTCACTGGAGCTGTGAGACTGTGGCAGTAAACAGAACCGAACCCAGGACACTGGAGCTGTGAGTCTGTGGCAGTAAACAGAACCGAACCCAGGTCACTGGAGCTGTAAGACTGTGGCAGTAAACAGAACCGAACCCAGGTCACTGGAGCTGTGAGACTGTGGCAGTAAACAGAACCTAACCCAGGTCACTGGAGCTGTGAGACTGTGGCAGTAAACAGAACCGAACCCGGGACACTGGAGCTGTGAGACTGTGACAGTAAACAGAACTGAACCCAGGACACTGGAGCTGTGAGACTGTGGCAGTAAACAGAACTGAACCCGGGACACTGGAGCTGTGAGACTGTGACAGTAAACAGAACTGAACCCGGGTCACTGGAGCTGTGAGACTGTGGCAGTAAACAGAACCGAACCCAGGTCACTGGAGCTGTGAGACTGTGGCAGTAAACAGAACCGAACCCGGATCACTGGAGCTGTGAGACTGTGGCAGTAAACAGAACCGAACCCAGGTCACTGGAGCTGTGAGACTGTGGCAGTCCCCAGAACCGAACCCAGGTCACTGGAGCTGTGAGACTGTGGCAGTAAACAGAACCGAACCCAGGTCACTGGAGCTGTGAGACTGTGGCAGTAAACAGAACCGAACCCAGGACACTGGAGCTGTGAGACTGTGGCAGTAAACAGAACCGAACCCGGGTCACGGGAGCTGTGAGACTGTGGCAGTAAACAGAACCGAACCCGGGTCACTGGAGCTGTGAGACTGTGGCAGTAAACAGAACCGAACCCAGGTCACTGGAGCTGTGAGGTTGCGGCAGTAAACAAAACCGAACCCAGGACACTGGAGCTGTGAGACTGTGGCAGTAAACAGAACCGAACCCGGGACACTGGAGCTGTGAGACTGTGGCAGTAAACAGAACTGAACCCGGGACACTGGAGCTGTGAGACTGTGGCAGTAAACAGAACCGAACTCAGGTCACTGGAGCTGTGAGGTTGCGGCAGTAAACAGAACCGAACCCGGGACACTGGAGCTGTGAGACTGTGGCAGTAAACAGAACCGAACCCGGGACACTGGAGCTGTGAGGTTGCGGCAGTAGACAGAACCGAACCCGGGTCACTGGAGCTGTGAGACTGTGGCAGTAAACAGAACCGAACCCAGGTCACTGGAGCTGTGAGACTGTGGCAGTAAACAGAACCGAACCCAGGACACTGGAGCTGTGAGACTGTGGCAGTAAACAGAACCGAACCCGGGCCACGGGAGCTGTGAGACTGTGGCAGTAAACAGAACCGAACCCGGGTCACTGGAGCTGTGAGACTGTGGCAGTAAACAGAACCGAACCCAGGTCACTGGAGCTGTGAGGTTGCGGCAGTAAACAGAACCGAACCCAGGACACTGGAGCTGTGAGACTGTGGCAGTAAACAGAACCGAACCCGGGACACTGGAGCTGTGAGACTGTGGCAGTAAACAGAACTGAACCCGGGACACTGGAGCTGTGAGACTGTGGCAGTAAACAGAACCGAACTCAGGTCACTGGAGCTGTGAGGTTGCGGCAGTAAACAGAACCGAACCCGGGACACTGGAGCTGTGAGACTGTGGCAGTAAACAGAACCGAACCCGGGACACTGGAGCTGTGAGACTGTGGCAGTAAACAGAACCGAACCCAGGTCACTGGAGCTGTGAGACTGTGGCAGTAAACAGAACCGAACCCGGGTCACTGGAGCTGTGAGGTTGCGGCAGTAAACAGAACTGAACCCAGGACACTGGAGCTGTGAGACTGTGGCAGTAAACAAAACCGAACCCGGGACACTGGAGCTGTGAGACTGTGGCAGTAAACAGAACTGAACCCGGGTCACTGGAGCTGTGAGGCTGTGGCAGTACGCAGAACTGAACCCAGGTCACTGGAGTTGTGAGACTGTGGCAGTAAACAGAACCGAACCCGGGACACTGGTGCTGTGAGACTGTGGCAGTAAACAGAACCGAACCCAGGACACTGGAGCTGTGAGACTGTGGCAGTAAACAGAACCGAACCCGGGACACTGGAGTTGTGAGACTGTGGCAGTAAACAGAACCGAACCCGGGACACTGGAGCTGTGAGACTGTGGCAGTAAACAGAACCGAACCCGGGTCACTGGAGCTGTGAGACTGTGGCAGTAAACAGAACCGAACCCGGGTCTCTGGAGCTGTGAGACTGTGGCAGTAAACAGAACCTAACCCAGGTCACTGGAGCTGTGAGGTTGCGGCAGTAAACAGAACCGAACCCGGGACACTGGAGCTGTGAGACTGTGGCAGTAAACAGAACCGAACCCGGGACACTGGAGCTGTGAGACTGTGGCAGTAAACAGAACCGAACCCAGGTCACTGGAGCTGTGAGGTTGCGGCAGTAAACAGAACCGAACCCAGGTCACTGGAGCTGTGAGACTGTGGCAGTAAACAGAACCGAACCCAGGTCACTGGAGCTGTGAGGTTGCGGCAGTAAACAGAACCGAACCCAGGTCACTGGAGCTGTGAGACTGTGGCAGTAAACAGAACCGAACCCAGGACACTGGAGCTGTGAGACTGTGGCAGTAAACAGAACCGAACCCGGGACACTGGAGTTGTGAGACTGTGGCAGTAAACAGAACCGAACCCGGGACACTGGAGCTGTGAGGTTGCGGCAGTAAACAGAACCGAACCCAGGTCACTGGAGCTGTGAGACTGTGGCAGTAAACAGAACCGAACCCAGGACACTGGAGCTGTGAGACTGTGGCAGTAAACAGAACCGAACCCGGGACACTGGAGTTGTGAGACTGTGGCAGTAAACAGAACCGAACCCGGGACACTGGAGCTGTGAGACTGTGGCAGTAAACAGAACCGAACCCGGGTCACTGGAGCTGTGAGACTGTGGCAGTAAACAGAACTGAACCCAGGTCACTGGAGCTGTGAGACTGTGGCAGTAAACAGAACCGAACCCGGCTCACTGGAGCTGTGAGACTGTGGCAGTAAACAGAACCGAACCCGGGTCACTGGAGCAGTGAGGCTGTGGCAGTAAACAGAACCGAACCCAGGACACTGGAGCTGTGAGACTGTGGCAGTAAACAGAACCGAAACCGGGTCACTGGAGCTGTGAGACTGTGGCAGTAAACAGAACCGAACCCAGGAGACTGGAGCTGTGAGACTGTGGCAGTAAACAGAACCGAAACCGGGTCACTGGAGCTGTGAGACTGTGGCAGTAAACAGAACCGAACCCGGGACACTGGAGCTGTGAGACTGTGGCAGTAAACAGAACTGAACCCGGGATACTGGAGCTGTGAGACTGTGGCAGTAAACAGAACCAAACCCGGGTCACTGGAGCTGTGAGACTGTGGCAGTAAACAGAACCGAACCCGGGACACTGGAGCTGTGAGACTGTGACAGTAAACAGAACCGAACCCGGGACACTGGAGCTGTGAGACTGTGGCAGTAAACAGAACTGAACCCGGGTCAATGGAGCTGTGAGACTGTGACAGTAAACAGAACCGAACCCGGGTCACTGGAGTTGTGAGACTGTGGCAGTAAACAGAACCGAACCCGGGTCACTGGAGCTGTGAGACTGTGGCAGTAAACAGAACCGAACCCGGGACACTGGAGTTGTGAGACTGTGGCAGTAAACAGAACCGAACCCAGGTCACTGGAGCTGTGAGACTGTGGCAGTAAACAGAACCGAACCCGGGACACTGGAGCTGTGAGACTGTGGCAGTAAACAGAACCGAACCCGGGACACTGGAGCTGTGAGACTGTGGCAGTAAACAGAACCGAACCCAGGTCACTGGAGCTGTGAGACTGTGGCAGTAAACAGAACCGAACCTGGGTCAGTGGAGCTGTGAGACTGTGGCAGTAAACAGAACCGAACCCGGGTCACTGGAGCTGTGAGACTGTGGCAGTAAACAGAACCGAACCCGGGACACTGGAGCTGTGAGACTGTGGCAGTAAACAGAACCGAACCCCGGTCACTGGAGCTGTGAGACTGTGGCAGTAAACAGAACCGAACCCGGGACACTGGAGCTGTGAGACTGTGGCAGTAAACAGAACCGAACCCGGGTCACTGGAGCTGTGAGACTGTGGCAGTAAACAGAACCGAACCCGGGACACTGGAGCTGTGAGACTGTGGCAGTAAACAGAACAGAACCCAGGTCACTGGAGCTGTGAGACTGTGGCAGTAAACAGAACCGAACTCAGGTCACTGGAGCTGTGAGGTTGCGGCAGTAAACAGAACCGAACCCGGGACACTGGAGCTGTGAGACTGTGGCAGTAAACAGAACCGAACCCGGGACACTGGAGCTGTGAGACTGTGGCAGTAAACAGAACCGAACCCAGGTCACTGGAGCTGTGAGGTTGCGGCAGTAAACAGAACCGAACCCAGGTCACTGGAGCTGTGAGACTGTGGCAGTAAACAGAACCGAACCCGGGTCACTGGAGCTGTGAGGTTGCGGCAGTAAACAGAACTGAACCCGGGACACTGGAGCTGTGAGACTGTGGCAGTAAACAGAACCGAACTCAGGTCACTGGAGATGTGAGGTTGCGGCAGTAAACAGAACCGAACCCAGGACACTGGAGCTGTGAGACTGTGGCAGTAAACAGAACTGAACCCGGGACACTGGAGCTGTGAGACTGTGGCAGTAAACAGAACCGAACCCGGGACACTGGAGCTGTGAGACTGTGGCAGTAAACAGAACCGAACCCGGGACACTGGAGCTGTGAGACTGTGGCAGTAAACAGAACCGAACCCGGGTCACTGGAGCTGTGAGACTGTGGCAGTAAACAGAACTGAACCCGGGTCACTGGAGCTGTGAGGCTGTGGCAGTAAACAGAACCGAACCCGGGACACTGGAGCTGTGAGACTGTGGCAGTAAACAGAACCGAACCCGGGACACTGGAGCTGTGAGACTGTGGCAGTAAACAGAACCGAACCCGGGTCACTGGAGCTGTGAGACTGTGGCAGTAAACAGAACTGAACCCGGGTCACTGGAGCTGTGAGACTGTGGCAGTAAACAGAACCGAACCAGGGTCACTGGAGCTGTGAGACTGTGGCAGTAAACAGAACCGAACCCAGGACACTGGAGCTGTGAGACTGTGGCAGTAAACAGAACCGAACCCAGGTCACTGGAGCTGTGAGACTGTGGCAGTAAACAGAACCGAACCCAGGTCACTGGAGCTGTGAGACTGTGGCAGTAAACAAAACCGAACCCGGGACACTGGAGCTGTGAGACTGTGGCAGTAAACAGAACTGAACCCGGGTCACTGGAGCTGTGAGACTGTGACAGTAAACAGAACCGAACCCGGGACACCGGAGCTGTGAGACTGTGGCAGTAAACAGAACTGAACCCGGGTCACTGGAGCTGTGAGACTGTGGCAGTAAACAGAACCGAACCCAGGACACTGGAGCTGTGAGACTGTGGCAGTAAACAGAACCGAACCCGGGTCACTGGAGCTGTGAGGCTGTGGCAGTAAACAGAACCGAACCCAGGACACTGGAGCTGTGAGACTGTGGCAGTAAACAGAACCGAACCCGGGTCACTGGAGCTGTGAGACTGTGGAAGTAAACAGAACCGAATCCGGGACACTGGAGCTGTGAGACTGTGGCAGTAAACAGAACCGAACCCGGGACACTGGAGCTGTGAGACTGTGGCAGTAAACAGAACCGAACCCGGGTCACTGGAGCTGTGAGACTGTGGCAGTAAACAGAACCGAACCCGGGTCACTGGAGCTGTGAGACTGTGGCAGTAAACAGAACCGAACCCGGGTCACTGGAGCTGTGAGACTGTGGCAGTAAACAGAACCGAACCCAGGTCACTGGAGCTGTGAGACTGTGGCAGTAAACAGAACCGAACCCAGGACACTGGAGCTGTGAGACTGTGACAGTAAACAGAACCGAACCCAGGTCACTGGAGCTGTGAGACTGTGGCAGTGAACAGAACTGAACCCAGGTCACTGGAGCTGTGAGACTGTGGCAGTAAACAGAACCGAACCCGGGACACTGGAGCTGTGAGACTGTGGCAGTAAACAGAACTGAACCCGGGTCACTGGAGCTGTGAGACTGTGGCAGTAAACAGAACCGAACCCAGGTCACTGGAGCTGTGAGACTGTGGCAGTAAACAGAACCGAACCCGGATCACTGGAGCTGTGAGACTGTGGCAGTAAACAGAACCGAACCCAGGTCACTGGAGCTGTGAGACTGTGGCAGTCCCCAGAACCGAACCCAGGTCACTGGAGCTGTGAGACTGTGGCAGTAAACAGAACCGAACCCAGGTCACTGGAGCTGTGAGACTGTGGCAGTAAACAGAACCGAACCCAGGACACTGGAGCTGTGAGACTGTGGCAGTAAACAGAACCGAACCCGGGTCACGGGAGCTGTGAGACTGTGGCAGTAAACAGAACCGAACCCGGGTCACTGGAGCTGTGAGACTGTGGCAGTAAACAGAACCGAACCCAGGTCACTGGAGCTGTGAGACTGTGGCAGTAAACAGAACCGAACCCGGGACACTGGAGCTGTGAGACTGTGGCAGTAAACAGAACCGAACCCAGGTCACTGGAGCTGTGAGGTTGCGGCAGTAAACAGAACCGAACCCAGGACACTGGAGCTGTGAGACTGTGGCAGTAAACAGAACCGAACCCGGGACACTGGAGCTGTGAGACTGTGGCAGTAAACAGAACTGAACCCGGGACACTGGAGCTGTGAGACTGTGGCAGTAAACAGAACCGAACTCAGGTCACTGGAGCTGTGAGGTTGCGGCAGTAAACAAAACTGAACCCGGGACACTGGAGCTGTGAGACTGTGGCAGTAAACAAAACCGAACCCGGGACACTGGAGCTGTGAGACTGTGGCAGTAAACAGAACCAAACCCAGGTCACTGGAGCTGTGAGGTTGCGGCAGTAAACAGAACCGAACCCAGGTCACTGGAGCTGTGAGACTGTGGCAGTAAACAGAACCGAACCCGGGTCACTGGAGCTGTGAGGTTGCGGCAGTAAACAGAACCGAACTCAGGTCACTGGAGTTTTGAGACTGTGGCAGTAAACAGAACCGAACCCGGGACACTGGTGCTGTGAGACTGTGGCAGTAAACAGAACCGAACCCAGGACACTGGAGCTGTGAGACTGTGGCAGTAAACAGAACCGAACCCGGGACACTGGAGTTGTGAGACTGTGGCAGTAAACAGAACCGAACCCGGGACACTGGAGCTGTGAGACTGTGGCAGTGAACAGAACCGAACCCGGGTCACTGGAGCTGTGAGACTGTGGCAGTAAACAGAACCGAACCCGGGTCTCTGGAGCTGTGAGGCTGTGGCAGTAAACAGAACCGAACCCAGGACACTGGAGCTGTGAGACTGTGGCAGTAAACAGAACCGAACCCGGGTCACTGGAGCTGTGAGACTGTGGCAGTAAACAGAACCGAACCCGGGTCACTGGAGCTGTGAGACTGTGGCAGTAAACAGAACTGAACCCAGGTCACTGGAGCTGTGAGGTTGCGGCAGTAAACAGAACCGAACCCGGGACACTGGAGCTGTGAGACTGTGGCAGTAAACAGAACCGAACCCGGGACACTGGAGCTGTGAGACTGTGGCAGTAAACAGAACCGAACCCAGGTCATTGGAGCTGTGAGGTTGCGGCAGTAAACAGAACCGAACCCAGGTCACTGGAGCTGTGAGACTGTGGCAGTAAACAGAACCGAACCCAGGTCACTGGAGCTGTGAGGTTGCGGCAGTAAACAGAACCGAACTCAGGTCACTGGAGCTGTGAGGTTGCGGCAGTAAACAGAACCGAACCCAGGTCACTGGAGCTGTGAGACTGTGGCAGTAAACAGAACCGAACCCAGGTCACTGGAGCTGTGAGGTTGCGGCAGTAAACAGAACCGAACCCGGGTCACTGGAGCTGTGAGGTTGCGGCAGTAAACAGAACCGAACTCAGGTCACTGGAGCTGTGAGGTTGCGGCAGTAAACAGAACTGAACCCGGGTCACTGGAGCTGTGAGACTTTGGCAGTAAACAGAACCGAACCCAGGTCACTGGAACTGTGAGACTGTGGCAGTAAACAGAACCGAACCCGGGTCACTGGAGGTGTGAGACTGTGGCAGTAAACGAAACCGAACCCAGGACACTGGAGCTGTGAGACTGTGGCAGTTAGCAGAACCGAACCCGGGTCACTGGAGCTGTGAGACTGTGGCAGTAAACAGAACTGAACCCGGGTCACTGGAGCTGTGAGACTGTGGCAGTAAACAGAACCGAACCCGGGATACTGGAGCTGTGAGACAGTGGCAGTAAACAGAACCGAACCCGGGTCACTGGAGGTGTGAGACTGTGGCAGTAAACGAAACCGAACCCAGGACACTGGAGCTGTGAGACTGTGGCAGTTAGCAGAACCGAACCCGGGTCACTGGAGCTGTGAGACTGTGGCAGTAAACAGAACCGAACCCGGGACACTGGAGCTGTGAGACTGTGGCAGTAAACGGAACCGAACCCAGGACACTGGAGCTGTGAGACTGTGGCAGTTAGCAGAACCGAACCCGGGTCACTGGAGCTGTGAGACTGTGGCAGTAAACAGAACCGAACCCGGGTCACTGGAGCTGTGAGACTGTGGCAGTAAACAGAACCGAACCCGGGTCACGGGAGCTGTGAGACTGTGGCAGTAAACAGAACCGAACCCGGGACACTGGAGCTGTGAGACTGTGGCAGTAAACAGAACCGAACCCAGGTCACTGGAGCTGTGAGACTGTGGCAGGAAACAGAACCGAACCCAGATCACTGGAGCTGTGAGACTGTGGCAGTAAACAGAACCGAACCCGGGTCACTGGAGCTGTGAGACTGTGGCAGAAAACAGAACTGAACCCAGGACACTGGAGCTGTGAGACAGTGGCAGTAAACAGAACCGAACCCGGGACACTGGAGCTGTGAGACTGTGGCAGTAAACAGAACCGAACCCGGGTCACTGGAGCTGTGAGACTGTGGCAGTTAGCAGAACCGAACCCGGGTCACTGGAGCTGTGAGACTGTGGCAGTAAACAGAACCGAACCCGGGACACTGGAGCTGTGAGACTGTGGCAGTAAACAGAACCGAACCCAGGTCACTGGAGCTGTGAGACTGTGGCAGTAAACAGAACCGAACCCGGGACACTGGAGCTGTGAGACTATGGCAGTAAACAGAACCGAACCCGGGTCACGGGAGCTGTGAGACTGTGGCAGTAAACAGAACCGAACCCGGGACACTGGAGCTGTGAGACTGTGGCAGTAAACAGAACCGAACCCGGGTCACTGGAGTTGTGAGACTGTGGAAGTAAACAGAACCGAACCCAGGTCACTGGAGCTGTGAGGCTGTGGCAGTAAACAGAACCAAACCCGGGTCACTGGAGCTGTGAGACTGTGGCAGTAAACAGAACCGAACCCAGGTCACTGGAGCTGTGAGACTGTGGCAGAAAACAGAACTGAACCCAGGACACTGGAGCTGTGAGACAGTGGCAGTAAACAGAACCGAACCCGGGACACTGGAGCTGTGAGACTGTGGCAGTAAACAGAACCGAACCCGGGTCACTGGAGCTGTGAGACTGTGGCAGTTAGCAGAACCGAACCCGGGTCACTGGAGCTGTGAGACTGTGGCAGTAAACAGAACCGAACCCGGGACACTGGAGCTGTGAGACTGTGGCAGTAAACAGAACCGAACCCAGGTCACTGGAGCTGTGAGACTGTGGCAGTAAACAGAACCGAACCCGGGTCACGGGAGCTGTGAGACTGTGGCAGTAAACTAAACCGAACCCGGGACACTGGAGCTGTGAGACTGTGGCAGTAAACAGAACTGAACCCAGGTCACGGGAGCTGTGAGACTGTGGCAGTAAACAGAACCGAACCCGGGACACTGGAGCTGTGAGACTGTGGCAGTAAACAGAACCGAACCCGGGTCACTGGAGTTGTGAGACTGTGGCAGTAAACAGAACCGAACCCAGGTCACTGGAGCTGTGAGGCTGTGGCAGTAAACAGAACCAAACCCGGGTCACTGGAGCTGTGAGACTGTGGCAGTAAACAGAACCAAACCCAGGTCACTGGAGCTGTGAGGCTGTGGCAGTAAACAGAACCGAACCCAGGTCACTGGAGCTGTGAGACTGTGGCAGTAAACAGAACCGAACCCAGGTCACTGGAGCTGTGAGACTGTGGCAGTAAACAGAACTGAACCCGGGACACTGGAGCTGTGAGACTGTGGCAGTAAACAGAACCGAACCCGGGACACTGGAGCTGTGAGACTGTGGCAGTAAACAGAACTGAACCCGGGTCACTGGAGCTGTGAGACTGTGGCAGTAAACAGAACCGAACCCAGGTCACTGGAGCGGTGAGACTGTGGCAGTAAACAGAACTGAACCCGGGTCACTGGAGCTGTGAGACTGTGGCAGTAAACAGAACCGAACCCAGGTCACCGGAGCTGTGAGACTGTGGCAGTAAACAGAACCGAACCCGGGTCACTGGAGCTGTGAGACTGTGGCAGTAAACAGAACCGAACCCAGGTCACTGGAGCTGTGAGACTGTGGCAGTCCCCAGAACCGAACCCAGGTCACTGGAGCGGTGAGACTGTGGCAGTAAACAGAACCGAACCCGGGTCACTGGAGCTGTGAGACTGTGGCAGTAAACAGAACCGAACCCAGGTCACTGGAGCTGTGAGACTGTGGCAGTAAACAGAACTGAACCCGGGACACTGGAGCTGTGAGACTGTGGCAGTGAACAGAACCGAACCCGGGACACTGGAGCTGTGAGACTGTGGCAGTAAACAGAACCGAACCCGGGTCACTGGAGCTGTGAGACTGTGGCAGTAAACAGAACCGAACCCAGGTAACTGGAGCTGTGAGACTGTGGCAGTAAACAGAACCGAACCCAGGTCACTGGAGCTGTGAGACTGTGGCAGTAAACAGAACCGAACCCGGGACACTGGAGCTGTGAGACTGTGTCAGTAAACAGAACTGAACCCGGGTCACTGGAGCTGTGAGACTGTGGCAGTAAACAGAACCGAACCCAGGTCACTGGAGCTGTGAGACTGTGGCAGTAAACAGAACCGAACCCGGGACACTGGAGCTGTGAGACTGTGGCAGTAAACAGAACTGAACCCGGGTCACAGGAGCTGTGAGACTGTGGCAGTAAACAGAACCGAACCCCGGACACTGGAGCTGTGAGACTGTGGCAGTAAACAGAACCGAACCCAGGTCACTGGAGCTGTGAGACTGTGGCAGTAAACAGAACCGAACCCGGGACACTGGAGCTGTGAGACTGTGGCAGTAAACAGAACTGAACCCGGGTCACAGGAGCTGTGAGACTGTGGCAGTAAACAGAACCGAACCTCGGACACTGGAGCTGTGAGACTGTGGCAGTAAACAGAACCGAACCCAGGTCACTGGAGCTGTGAGACTGTGGCAGTAAACAGAACTGAACCCGGGTCACTGGAGCTGTGAGACAGTGGCAGTAAACAGAACCGAACCCAGGTCACTGGAGCTGTGAGACTGTGGCAGTAAACAGAACCGAACCCAGGTCACTGGAGCTGTGAGACTGTGGCAGTAAACAGAACCGAACCCGGGACACTGGAGCTGTGAGACTGTGGCAGTAAACAGAACTGAACCCGGGTCACAGGAGCTGTGAGACTGTGGCAGTAAACAGAACCGAACCTCGGACACTGGAGCTGTGAGACTGTGGCAGTAAACAGAACCGAACCCAGGTCACTGGAGCTGTGAGACTGTGGCAGTAAACAGAACTGAACCCGGGTCACTGGAGCTGTGAGACAGTGGCAGTAAACAGAACCGAACCCAGGTCACTGGAGCTGTGAGACTGTGGCAGTAAACAGAACTGATCCCGGGTCACTGGAGCTGTGAGACTGTGGCAGTAAACAGAACTGAACCCGGGTCACTGGAGCTGTGAGACTGTGGCAGTAAACAGAACCGAACCCGGGACACTGGAGCTGTGAGACTGTGGCAGTAAACGGAACCGAACCCAGGACACTGGAGCTGTGAGACTGTGGCAGTAAACAGAACCGAACCCAGGTCACTGGAGCTGTGAGGCTGTGGCAGTAAACAGAACCGAACCCGGGTCACTGGAGCTGTGAGACTGTGGCAGTAAACAGAACTGAACCCAGGTCACTGGAGCTGTGAGGCTGTGGCAGTAAACAGAACCGAACCCGGGTCACTGGAACTGTGAGACTGTGGCAGTAAACAGAACTGAACCCAGGTCACTGGAGCTGTGAGACTGTGGCAGTAAACAGAACTGAACCCGGGTCACTGGAGCTGTGAGACTGTGGCAGTAAACAGAACCGAACCCAGGTCACTGGAGCTGTGAGGCTGTGGCAGTAAACAGAACCGAACCCGGGTCACTGGAGCTGTGAGACTGTGGCAGTAAACAGAACCGAACCCAGGTCACTGGAGCTGTGAGACTGTGGCAGTAAACAGAACCGAACCCAGGTCACTGGAGCTGTGAGACTGTGGCAGTAAACAGAACCGAACCCAGGTCACTGGAGCTGTGAGACTGTGGCAGTAAACAGAACCGAACCCAGGTCACTGGAGCTGTGAGGCTGTGGCAGTAAACAGAACCGAACCCAGGTCACTGGAGCTGTGAGACTGTGGCAGTAAACAGAACCGAACCCAGGTCACTGGAGCTGTGAGACTGTGGCAGTAAACAGAACTGAACCCAGGTCACTGGAGCTGTGAGACTGTGGCAGTAAACAGAACCGAACCCAGGTCACTGGAGCTGTGAGACTGTGGCAGTAAACAGAACCGAACCCGGGACACTGGAGCTGTGAGACTGTGGCAGTAAACAGAACCGAACCCAGGTCACTGGAGCTGTGAGACTGTGGCAGTAAACAGAACCGAACCCAGGTCACTGGAGCTGTGAGGCTGTGGCAGTAAACAGAACCGAACCCAGGTCACTGGAGCTGTGAGACTGTGGCAGTAAACAGAACCGAACCCAGGTCACTGGAGCTGTGAGACTGTGGCAGTAAACAGAACCGAACCCAGGTCACTGGAGCTGTGAGACTGTGGCAGTAAACAGAACTGAACCCGGGTCACTGGAGCTGTGAGACTGTGGCAGTAAACAGAACCGAACCCAGGTCACCGGAGCTGTGAGACTGTGGCAGTAAACAGAACCGAACCCAGGTCACTGGAGCTGTGAGACTGTGGCAGTAAACAGAACCGAACCCGGGACACTGGAGCTGTGAGGCTGTGGCAGTAAACAGAACCGAACCCAGGTCACTGGAGCTGTGAGGCTGTGGCAGTAAACAGAACTGAATCCAGGTCACTGGAGCTGTGAGACTGTGGCAGTAAACAGAACCGAACCAAGGTCACTGGAGCGGTGAGACTGTGGCAGTAAACAGAACCGAACCCGGGTCACTGGAGCTGTGAGACTGTGGCAGTAAACAGAACCGAACCCAGGTCACTGGAGCTGTGAGACTGTGGCAGTAAACAGAACCGAACCCGGGACACTGGAGCTGTGAGACTGTGGCAGTGAACAGAACCGAACCCGGGACACTGGAGCTGTGAGACTGTGGCAGTAAACAGAACTGATCCCGGGTCACTGGAGCTGTGAGACTGTGGCAGTAAACAGAACCGAACCCGGGACACTGGAGCTGTGAGTCTGTGGCAGTAAACAGAACTGAACCCGGGTCACTGGAGCTGTGAGACTGTGACAGTAAACAGAACCGAACCCAGGTCACTGGAGCTGTGAGACTGTGGCAGTAAACAGAACCGAACCCAGGTCACTGGAGCTGTGAGACTGTGGCAGTAAACAGAACCGAACCCGGGACACTGGAGCTGTGAGACTGTGGCAGTAAACAGAACCGAACCCAGGTCACTGGAGCTGTGAGGCTGTGGCAGTAAACAGAACCGAACCCAGGTCACTGGAGCTGTGAGACTGTGGCAGTAAACAGAACCGAATCCGGGTCACTGGAGCTGTGAGACTGTGGCAGTAAACAGAACCGAACCCGGGACACTGGAGCTGTGAGACTGTGGCAGTAAACAGAACTGAACCCGGGTCACTGGAGCTGTGAGACTGTGGCAGTAAACAGAACTGAACCCGGGTCACTGGAGCTGTGAGACTGTGGCAGTAAACAGAACTGAACCCGGGTCACTGGAGCTGTGAGACTGTGGCAGTAAACAGAACTGAACCCGGGTCACTGGAGCTGTGAGACTGTGGCAGTAAACAGAACCGAACCCGGGACACTGGAGCTGTGAGACTGTGGCAGTAAACAGAACCGAACCCGGGTCACTGGAGGTGTGAGACTGTGGCAGTAAACGGAACCGAACCCAGGACACTGGAGCTGTGAGACTGTGGCAGTAAACAGAACCGAACCCGGGACACTGGAGCTGTGAGACTGTGGCAGTAAACGGAACCGAACCCAGGTCACTGGAGCTGTGAGACTGTGGCAGTAAACAGAACCGAACCCGGGACACTGGAGCTGTGAGACTTTGGCAGTAAACAGAACCGAACCCAGGACACTGGAGCTGTGAGACTGTGGCAGTTAGCAGAACCGAACCCGGGTCACTGGAGCTGTGAGACTGTGGCAGTAAACAGAACCGAACCCGGGTCACTGGAGCTGTGAGACTGTGGCAGTAAACAGAACCGAACCCGGGTCACGGGAGCTGTGAGACTGTGGCAGTAAACAGAACCGAACCCGGGACACTGGAGCTGTGAGACTGTGGCAGTAAATAGAACCGAACCCAGGTCACTGGAGCTGTGAGACTGTGGCAGTAAACAGAACCGAACCCGGGACACTGGAGCTGTGAGACTGTGGCAGTAAACAGAACCGAACCCGGGTCACTGGAGCTGTGAGACTGTGGCAGTAAACAGAACCGAACCCAGGTCACTGGAGCTGTGAGACTGTGGCAGTAAACAGAACCGAACCCAGGTCACTGGAGCTGTGAGACTGTGGCAGTAAACAGAACCGAACCCGGGTCACTGGAGCTGTGAGACTGTGGCAGTAAACAGAACCGAACCCGGGACACTGGAGCTGTGAGACTGTGGCAGGAAACAGAACCGAACCCAGATCACTGGAGCTGTGAGACTGTGGCAGTAAACAGAACCGAACCCGGGTCACTGGAGCTGTGAGACTGTGGCAGTAAACAGAACCGAACCCGGGTCACTGGAGCTGTGAGACTGTGGCAGTAAACAGAACCGAACCCAGGTCACTGGAGCTGTGAGACTGTGGCAGTAAACAGAACCGAACCCAGGACACTTGAGCTGTGAGACTGTGGCAGTAAACAGAACTGAACCCAGGTCACTGGAGCTGTGAGACTGTGGCAGAAAACAGAACTGAACCCAGGACACTGGAGCTGTGAGACTGTGGCAGTAAACAGAACCGAACCCGGGACACTGGAGCTGTGAGACTGTGGCAGTAAACAGAACCGAACCCGGGTCACTGGAGCTGTGAGACTGTGGCAGTAAACAGAACCGAACCCGGGACACTGGAGCTGTGAGACTGTGGCAGTCCCCAGAACCGAACCCAGGTCACTGAAGCTGTGAGACTGTGGCAGTAAACAGAACCGAACCCAGGTCACTGGAGCTGTGAGGCTGTGGCAGTAAACAGAACCGAACCCGGGACACTGGAGCTGTGAGGCTGTGGCAGTAAACAGAACCGAACCCGGGTCACTGGAGCTGTGAGGCTGTGGCAGTAAACAGAACCGAACCCGGGTCACTGGAGCTGTGAGACTGTGGCAGTAAACAGAACCGAACCCAGGTCACTGGAGCTGTGAGACTGTGGCAGTAAACAGAACTGAACCCAGGTCACTGGAGCTGTGAGACTGTGGCAGAAAACAGAACTGAACCCAGGACACTGGAGCTGTGAGACTGTGGCAGTAAACAGAACCGAACCCGGGACACTGGAGCTGTGAGACTGTGGCAGTAAACAGAACCGAACCCGGGTCACTGGAGCTGTGAGACTGTGGCAGTAAACAGAACCGAACCCGGGACACTGGAGCTGTGAGACTGTGGCAGTAAACAGAACCGAACCCAGATCACTGGAGCTGTGAGACTGTGGCAGTAAACAGAACAGAACCCGGGTCACTGGAGCTGTGAGACTGTGGCAGTAAACAGAACCGAACCCGGGACACTGGAGCTGTGAGACTGTGGCAGTAAACAGAACCGAACCCGGGTCACGGGAGCTGTGAGACTGTGGCAGTAAACAGAACCGAACCCGGGACACTGGAGCTGTGAGACTGTGGCAGTAAACAGAACCGAACCCAGGTCACTGGAGCTGTGAGACTGTGGCAGTAAACAGAACCGAACCCGGGTCACTGGAGCTGTGAGACTGTGGCAGTAAACAGAACCGAACCCAGGTCACTGGAGCTGTGAGACTGTGGCAGTAAACAGAACCGAACCCGGGTCACTGGAACTGTGAGGCTGTGGCAGTAAACAGAACCGAACCCGGGTCACTGGAGCTGTGAGACTGTGGCAGTAAACAGAACTGAACCCGGGTCACTGGAGCTGTGAGACTGTGGCAGTAAACAGAACCGAACCCAGGACACTGGAGCTGTGAGACTGTGGCAGTAAACAGAACCGAACCCAGGTCACTGGAGCTGTGAGGCTGTGGCAGTAAACAGAACCGAACCCAGGTCACTGGAGCTGTGAGGCTGTGGCAGTAAACAGAACCGAACCCGGGTCACTGGAGCTGTGAGACTGTGGCAGTAAACAGAACCAAACCCAGGTCACTGGAGCTGTGAGACTGTGGCAGTAAACAGAACCAAACCCAGGACACTGGAGCTGTGAGACTGTGGCAGTAAACAGAACCGAACCCGGGTCACTGGAGCTGTGAGACTGTGGCAGTAAACAGAACCAAACCCAGGACACTGGAGCTGTGAGACTGTGGCAGTAAACAGAACCAAACCCAGGTCACTGGAGCTGTGAGACTGTGGCAGTAAACAGAACCGAACCCAGGTCACTGGAGCGGTGAGACTGTGGCAGTAAACAGAACCGAACCCAGGTCACTGGAGCTGCGAGACTGTGGCAGTAAACAGAACTGAACCCGGGACACTGGAGCTGTGAGACTGTGGCAGTAAACAGAACCGAACCCAGGTCACTGGAGCTGTGAGGCTGTGGCAGTAAACAGAACCGAACCCAGGTCACTGGAGCTGTGAGACTGTGGCAGTAAACAGAACCGAACCCAGGTCACTGGAGCTGTGAGACTGTGGCAGTAAACAGAACCGAACCCGGGACACTGGAGCTGTGAGACTGTGGCAGTAAACAGAACTGAACCCAGGTCACTGGAGCTGTGAGACTGTGGCAGTAAACAGAACTGAACCCAGGTCACTGGAGCTGTGAGACTGTGGCAGTAAACAGAACCGAACCCAGGTCACTGGAGCGGTGAGACTGTGGCAGTAAACAGAACCGAACCCGGGTCACTGGAGCTGTGAGACTGTGGCAGTAAACAGAACCGAACCCAGGTCACTGGAGCTGTGAGACTGTGGCAGTAAACAGAACTGAACCCGGGACACTGGAGCTGTGAGACTGTGGCAGTAAACAGAACCGAACCCAGGACACTGGAGCTGTGAGACTGTGACAGTAAACAGAACCGAACCCAGGACACTGGAGCTGTGAGACTGTGGCAGTAAACAGAACCGAACCCGGGTCACTGGAGCTGTGAGACTGTGGCAGTAAACTGAACCGAACCCGGGACACTGGAGCTGTGAGACTGTGGCAGTAAACAGAACTGAACCCGGGTCACTGGAGCTGTGAGACTGTGGCAGTAAACAGAACCGAACCCGGGTCACTGGAGCTGTGAGACTGTGGCAGTAAACAGAACCGAACCCGGGTCACTGGAGCTGTGAGACTGTGGCAGTAAACAGAACCGAACCCGGGACACTGGAGCTGTGAGACTGTGGCAGTAAACAGAACCGAACCCGGGTCACTGGAGCTGTGAGACTGTGGCAGTAAACAGAACCGAACCCGGGTCACTGGAGCTGTGAGACTGTGGCAGTAAACAGAACCGAACCCGGGTCACTGGAGCTGTGAGACTGTGGCAGTAAACAGAACCGAACCCGGGACACTGGAGCTGTGAGACTGTGGCAGTAAACAGAACCGAACCCGGGACACTGGAGCTGTGAGACTGTGGCAGTAAACAGAACCGAACCCAGGACACTGGAGCTGTGAGGCTGTGGCAGTAAACAGAACCAAACCCGGGTCACTGGAGCTGTGAGACTGTGGCAGTAAACAGAACCGAACCCGGGTCACTGGAGCTGTGAGACTGTGGCAGTAAACAGAACCGAACCCAGGTCACTGGAGCTGTGAGACTGTGGCAGTAAACAGAACCGAACCCGGGTCACTGGAGCTGTGAGACTGTGGCAGTAAACAGAACCGAACCCGGGACACTGGAGCTGTGAGACTGTGGCAGTAAACAGAACCGAACCCAGGTCACTGGAGCTGTGAGACTGTTGCAGTAAACAGAACCGAACCCAGGTCACTGGAGCTGTGAGACTGTGGCAGTAAACAGAACCGAACCCAGGTCACTGGAGCTGTGAGACTGTGGCAGTAAACAGAACCGAACCCGGGACACTGGAGCTGTGAGACTGTGGCAGTAAACAGAACCGAACCCAGGTCACTGGAGCTGTGAGACTGTGGCAGTAAACAGAACCGAACCCGGGACACTGGAGCTGTGAGACTGTGGCAGTGAACAGAACCGAACCCGGGTCACTGGAGCTGTGAGACTGTGGCAGTAAACAGAACCGAACCCAGGACACTGGAGCTGTGAGACTGTGGCAGTAAACAGAACCGAACCCAGGTCACTGGAGCTGTGAGACTGTGGCAGTAAACAGAACCGAACCCGGGACACTGGAGCTGTGAGACTGTGGCAGTGAACAGAACCGAACCCGGGTCACTGGAGCTGTGAGACTGTGGCAGTAAACAGAACTGAACCCGGGTCACTGGAGCTGTGAGACTGTGGCAGTAAACAGAACCGAACCCGGGACACTGGAGCTGTGAGACTGTGGCAGTAAACAGAACCGAACCCGGGTCACTGGAGGTGTGAGACTGTGGCAGTAAACAGAACCGAACCCGGGACACTGGAGCTGTGAGACTGTGGCAGTAAACAGAACCGAACCCGGGACACTGGAGCTGTGAGACTGTGGCAGTAAACAGAACTGAACCCGGGACACTGGAGCTGTGAGACTGTGGCAGTAAACAGAACCGAACCCAGGTCACTGGAGCTGTGAGACTGTGGCAGTAAACAGAACCGAACCCAGGACACTGGAGCTGTGAGACTGTGGCAGTAAACAGAACCGAACCCAGGTCACTGGAGCGGTGAGACTGTGGCAGTAAACAGAACCGAACCCGGGTCACTGGAGCTGTGAGACTGTGGCAGTAAACAGAACCGAACCCAGGTCACTGGAGCGGTAAGACTGTGGCAGTAAACAGAACCGAACCCGGGTCACTGGAGCTGTGCGACTGTGGCAGCAAACAGAACTGAACCCAGGTCACTGGAGCGGTGAGACTGTGGCAGTAAACAGAACCGAACCCAGGTCACTGGAGCGGTGAGACTGTGGCAGTAAACAGAACCGAACCCAGGTCACTGGAGCTGTGAGACTGTGGCAGTAAACAGAACTGAACCCGGGACACTGGAGCTGTGAGGCTGTGGCAGTAAACAGAACCGAACCCAGGTCACTGGAGCGCTGAGGTTGCGGTACTAATACCTGTTACAAAAACAATACTCTGTTACATTGAGAGGCTGATTGACAGCGTCTCCAGACAGAGTTCATAAAAACAGAGAGTGCTGGAAATACTCAGCAGGTCGGGCAACATCTGTGGAGAGAGAAACAGAGTTCATAAAAACAGAGAGTGCTGGAAATACTCAGCAGGTCGGGCAACATCTGTGGAGAGAGAAATGGAGTTAATAAAAACAGAGAGTGCTGGAAATACTCAGCAGGTCGGGCAACATCTGTGGAGAGAGAAATGGAGTTAATAAAAACAGAGAGTGCTGGAAATACTCAGCAGGTCGGGCAACATCTGTGGAGAGAGAAACAGAGTTAATAAAAACAGAGAGTGCTGGAAATACTCAGCAGGTCGGGCAACATCTGTGGAGAGAGAAATGGAGTTAATAAAAACAGAGAGTGCTGGAAATATTCAGCAGGTCGGGCAACATCTGTGGAGAGAGAAAGAGAGTTAATAAAAACAGAGAGTGCTGGAAATATTCAGCAGGTCGGGCAACATCTGTGGAGAGAGAAACAGAGTTAATAAAAACAGAGAGTGCTGGAAATACTCAGCAGGTCGGGCAACATCTGTGGAGAGAAAAACAGAGTTAATAAAAACAGAGAGTGCTGGAAATACTCAGCAGGTCGGGCAACATCTGTGGAGAGAGAAATGGAGTTAATAAAAACAGAGAGTGCTGGAAATACTCAGCAGGTCGGGCAACATCTGTGGAGAGAGAAACGGAGTTAATAAAAACAGAGAGTGCTGGAAATATTCAGCAGGTCAGGCAACATCTGTGGAGAGAGAAACAGAGTTAATAAAAACAGAGAGTGCTGGAAATATTCAGCAGGTCGGGCAGCATCTGTGGAGAGAGAAACAGAGTTAATAAAAACAGAGAGTGCTGGAAATACTCAGCAGGTCGGGCAACATCTGTGGAGAGAGAAACAGAGTTAATAAAAACAGCGAGTGCTGGAAATATTCAGCAGGTCGGGCAACATCTGTGGAGAGAGAAACAGAGTTAATAAAAACAGAGAGTGCTGGAAATATTCAGCAGGTCGGGCAACATCTGTGGAGAGAGAAACAGAGTTAATAAAAACAGAGAGTGCTGGAAATATTCAGCAGGTCGGGCAACATCTGTGGAGAGAGAAACAGAGTTAATAAAAACAGAGAGTGCTGGAAATACTCAGCAGGTCGGGCAACATCTGTGGAGAGAGAAACAGAGTTAATAAAAACAGAGAGTGCTGGAAATACTCAGCAGGTCGGGCAACATCTGTGGAGAGAGAAACAGAGTTAATAAAAACAGCGAGTGCTGGAAATATTCAGCAGGTCGGGCAACATCTGTGGAGAGAGAAACAGAGTTCATAAAAACAGAGAGTGCTGGAAATATTCAGCAGGTCGGGCAACATCTGTGGAGAGAAAAACAGAGTTAATAAAAACAGAGAGTGCTGGAAATACTCAGCAGGTCGGGCAACATCTGTGGAGAGAGAAACGGAGTTAATAAAAACAGAGAGTGCTGGAAATACTCAGCAGGTCGGGCAACATCTGTGGAGAGAGAAACAGAGTTAATAAAAACAGAGAGTGCTGGAAATACTCAGCAGGTCGGGCAACATCTGTGGAGAGAAAAACAGAGTTAATAAAAACAGAGAGTGCTGGAAATACTCAGCAGGTCGGGCAACATCTGTGGAGAGAGAAATGGAGTTAATAAAAACAGAGAGTGCTGGAAATACTCAGCAGGTCGGGCAACATCTGTGGAGAGAGAAACAGAGTTAATAAAAACAGCGAGTGCTGGAAATATTCAGCAGGTCGGGCAACATCTGTGGAGAGAGAAACAGAGTTAATAAAAACAGAGAGTGCTGGAAATACTCAGCAGGTCGGGCAGCCTCTGTGGAGAGAGAAACGGAGTTAATAAAAACAGAGAGTGCTGGAAATACTCAGCAGGTCGGGCAGCATCTGTGGAGAGAGAAACAGAGTTAATAAAAACAGAGAGTGCTGGAAATATTCAGCAGGTCGGGCAGCATCTGTGGAGAGAGAAACAGAGTTAATAAAAACAGAGAGTGCTGGAAATACTCAGCAGGTCGGGCAACATCTGTGGAGAGAGAAACAGAGTTAATAAAAACAGCGAGTGCTGGAAATATTCAGCAGGTCGGGCAACATCTGTGGAGAGAGAAACAGAGTTAATAAAAACAGAGAGTGCTGGAAATATTCAGCAGGTCGGGCAACATCTGTGGAGAGAGAAACAGAGTTAATAAAAACAGAGAGTGCTGGAAATATTCAGCAGGTCGGGCAACATCTGTGGAGAGAGAAACAGAGTTAATAAAAACAGAGAGTGCTGGAAATACTCAGCAGGTCGGGCAACATCTGTGGAGAGAGAAACAGAGTTAATAAAAACAGAGAGTGCTGGAAATACTCAGCAGGTCGGGCAACATCTGTGGAGAGAGAAACAGAGTTAATAAAAACAGCGAGTGCTGGAAATATTCAGCAGGTCGGGCAACATCTGTGGAGAGAGAAACAGAGTTCATAAAAACAGAGAGTGCTGGAAATATTCAGCAGGTCGGGCAACATCTGTGGAGAGAAAAACAGAGTTAATAAAAACAGAGAGTGCTGGAAATACTCAGCAGGTCGGGCAACATCTGTGGAGAGAGAAACGGAGTTAATAAAAACAGAGAGTGCTGGAAATATTCAGCAGGTCGGGTAACATCTGTGGAGAGAGAAACAGAGTTAATAAAAACAGCGAGTGCTGGAAATACTCAGCAGGTCGGGCAACATCTGTGGAGAGAGAAACAGAGTTAATAAAAACAGAGAGTGCTGGAAATACTCAGCAGGTCGGGCAACATCTGTGGAGAGAGAAACAGAGTTAATAAAAACAGAGAGTGCTGGAAATATTCAGCAGGTCGGGCAGCATCTGTGGAGAGAGAAACAGAGTTAATAAAAACAGAGAGTGCTGGAAATACTCAGCAGGTCGGGCAACATCTGTGGAGAGAGAAACAGAGTTAATAAAAACAGAGAGTGCTGGAAATACTCAGCAGGTCGGGCAACATCTGTGCAGAGAGAAACGGAGTTAATAAAAACAGAGAGTGCTGGAAATATTCAGCAGGTCGGGCAACATCTGTGGAGAGAGAAACAGAGTTAATAAAAACAGAGAGTGCTGGAAATACTCAGCAGGTCGGGCAACATCTGTGCAGAGAGAAACGGAGTTAACGTTTCAGGTCTGTGACCCTTCATCAGAACTAACAGATATAAGAAATGTAAAAGATTTTAAGCAAGTAAAGCGGGGGTGGGGTAAGAGATAACAAAAGAGAAGGTGTTGATAGGACAAGGTCACAGACTAACAGACCAGAAGGTCATGGAGCAAAGACAAACAATATGTTAATGTTTTGCTGAAAGACACTTTAATGTAAAGCTGTGTTATCTTGTACCTCCTGGAAGCAGACACTCTGCTCTCTGACCCATGGTGACTGCACTGTGACCCAGAATATGGTGACTTCACATCTTCTTTCTTTCAGTAGGAGATATTCAATTCAGGAATGTTTTAGCATGGTATAGGATGTGTTCATTTGACACCTGTTAGCTTTGACCATTTGTCCTTTGTCCTTGTCAGACAGTTTTAACACACAAAGACCAAGATTTGTTTTCTTTCAATGCCATTTTGGATACATTGTTCATTTTGTAAATTAAAGGCTGATTTTTTTTCCTTAAAGACAAAGATGGTTTCTGGAGCTCTTTGGAGTTATTTTCACGATTGTTGTATTATCACAGCTGTGGTTTGTGTGACAACTCCATGTGGATGTTAAACTGCAAGGGTGATTGCACTGTCAAAGGCCTCTCCAGTCCTTAAACTGTCAGTGTATCCTGCATTGCAAGGTGCTGTCACCGTGCAAGAGGTGATTGAATTACAAAGGACTATTAAACTGTCAGTGTATCCTGCATTGCAAGGTGCTGTCACCGTGCAAGAGGTGATTGAATTACAAAGGACTATTAAACTGTCAGTGTATCCTGCATTGCAAGGTGCTGTCACCGTGCAAGAGGTGATTGAATTACAAAGGACTATTAAACTGTCAGTGTATCCTGCATTGCAAGGTGCTGTCACCGTGGAAGAGGTGATTGAATTACAAAGGACTATTAAACTGTCAGTGTATCCTGCATTGCAAGGTGCTGTCACCGTGCAAGAGGTGATTGAATTACAAAGGACTATTAAACTGTCAGTGTATCCTGCATTGCAAGGTGCTGTCACCGTGCAAGAGGTGATTGAATTACAAAGGACTATTAAACTGTCAGTGTATCCTGCATTGCAAGGTGCTGTCACCGTGCAAGAGGTGATTGAATTACAAAGGACTATTAAACTGTCAGTGTATCCTGCATTGCAAGCTGCTGTCACCGTGCAAGAGGTGATTGAATTACAAAGGACTATTAAACTGTCAGTGTATCCTGCATTGCAAGGTGCTGTCACCGTGCAAGAGGTGATTGAATTATTCTTTTCTTTTGGGCCTCCTTATCTCGAGAGACAATGGATACGCGCCTGGAGGTGGTCAGTGGTTTGTGAAGCAGCGCCTGGAGTGGCTATAAAGGCCAATTCTGGAGTGACAGGCTCTTCCACAGGTGCTGCAGAGAAATTTGTTTGTTGGGGCTGTTGCACAGTTGGCTCTCCCCTTGCGCCTCTGTCTTTTTTCCTGCCAACTACTAAGTCTCTTCGACTCTCCACAATTTAGCCCTGTCTTTATGGCTGCCCGCCAGCTCTGGCGAATTATAAAGGACTATTAAACTGTCAGTGTATCCTGCATTGCAAGGTGCTGTCACCGTGCAAGAGGTGATTGAATTACAAAGGACTATTAAACTGTCATTGTATCCTGCATTGCAAGGTGCTGTCACCGTGCAAGAGGTGATTGAATTACAAAGGACTATTAAACTGTCAGTGTATCCTGCATTTCAAGGTGCTGTCACCGTGCAAGAGGTGATTGAATTACAAAGGACTATTAAACTGTCATTGTATCCTGCATTGCAAGGTGCTGTCACCGTGCAAGAGGTGATTGAATTACAAAGGACTATTAAACTGTCAGTGTATCCTGCATTGCAAGGTGCTGTCACCGTGCAAGAGGTGATTGAATTACAAAGGGTATTTCTTTGCAAGAGGCTTCTGCTTTCCAGCACGTAGCTATTGAACTGCAAGAGTGTTCACACTACAAGAAGATATTACAGTGTAAGAGGCCATTGTAATGTAAAGTGTTATTGTATTAATCATGGATACTGTATTGTAAGCCCCCAATGTACTGCTTCAGGTTATTGCATTACATGGGCAAATGCACAGGAAAGGCCTCTGCATTGCAAGATGCTATTGTGCTGCTAGAGGTTCCTGCACTGCGAGGGACAATTACCCTGTCAGAGGTTCCTGCACTGCGAGGTACAATTACCCTGTCAGAGGTTCCTGCACTGCGAGGTACTATTACCCTGTCAGAGGTTCCTGCACTGCGAGGTACAATTACCCTGTCAGAGGTTCCTGCACTGCGAGGTACAATTACCCTGTCAGAGGTTCCTGTACTGCGAGGTACAATTACCCTGTCAGAGGTTCCTGTACTGTGAGGTACAATTACCCTGTCAGAGGTTCCTGTACTGCGAGGTACAATTACCCTGTCAGAGGTTCCTGTACTGCGAGGTACAATTACCCTGTCAGAGGTTCCTGTACTGCGAGGGACAATTACCCTGTCAGAGGTTCCTGTACTGCGAGGTACAATTACCCTGTCAGAGGTTCCTGTACTGCGAGGTACAATTACCCTGTCAGAGGTTCCTGTACTGCGAGGTACAATTACCCTGTCAGAGGTTCCTGCACTGCGAGGTACAATTACCCTGTCAGAGGTTCCTGTACTGCGAGGTACAATTACCCTGTCAGAGGTTCCTGCACTGCGAGGTACAATTACACTGTCAGAGGTTCCTGTATTGCGAGGTACAATTACCCTGTCAGAGGTTCCTGTACTGCGAGGTACAATTACCCTGTCAGAGGTTCCTGCACTGCGAGGTACAATTACCCTGTCAGAGGTTCCTGTACTGCGAGGTATAATTACCCTGTCAGAGGTTCCTGTACTGCGAGGTACAATTACCCTGTCAGAGGTTCCTGCACTGCGAGGTACAATTACCCTGTCAGAGGTTCCTGCACTGCGAGGTACAATTACACTGTCAGAGGTTCCTGTACTGCGAGGTCCAATTACCCTGTCAGAGGTTCCTGCACTGCGAGGTACAATTACCCTGTCAGAGGTTCCTGCACTGCGAGGTACAATTACCCTGTCAGAGGTTCCTGTACTGTGAGGTACAATTACCCTGTCAGAGGTTCCTGTACTGCGAGGTACAATTACCCTGTCAGAGGTTCCTGCACTGTGAGGTACAATTACACTGTCAGAGGTTCCTGTACTGCGAGGTACAATTACCCTGTCAGAGGTTCCTGTACTGCGAGGTACAATTACCCTGTCAGAGGTTCCTGTACTGCGAGGTACAATTACCCTGTCAGAGGTTCCTGTACTGCGAGGTACAATTACCCTGTCAGAGGTTCCTGTACTGCGAGGTACAATTACACTGTCAGAGGTTCCTGCACTGCGAGGTACAATTACCCTGTCAGAGGTTCCTGTACTGCGAGGTACAATTACCCTGTCAGAGGTTCCTGTACTGCGAGGTACAATTACACTGTCAGAGGTTCCTGCACTGCGAGGTACAATTACCCTGTCAGAGGGTCCTGTACTGCGAGGTACAATTACCCTGTCAGAGGTTCCTGCACTGCGAGGTACAATTACACTGTCAGAGGTTCCTGCACTGCGAGGTACAATTACCCTGTCAGAGGTTCCTGTACTGCGAGGGACAATTACCCTGTCAGAGGTTCCTGTACTGCGAGGTACAATTACACTGTCAGAGGTTCCTGTACTGTGAGGTACAATTACCCTGTCAGAGGTTCCTGTACTGCGAGGTACAATTACCCTGTCAGAGGTTCCTGTACTGCGAGGTACAATTACCCTGTCAGAGGTTCCTGCACTGCGAGGTACAATTACCCTGTCAGAGGTTCCTGTACTGCGAGGTACAATTACCCTGTCAGAGGTTCCTGTACTGCGAGGTACAATTACCCTGTCAGAGGTTCCTGCACTGCGAGGTACAATTACCCTGTCAGAGGTTCCTGTACTGCGAGGGACAATTACCCTGTCAGAGGTTCCTGTACTGCGAGGTACAATTACCCTGTCAGAGGTTCCTGTACTGCGATGTACAATTACCCTGTCAGAGGTTCCTGTAATGCGAGGTACAATTACCCTGTCAGAGGTTCCTGTACTGCGAGGTACAATTCCCCTGTCAGAGGTTCCTGCACTGCGAGGTACAATTACCCTGTCAGAGGTTCCTGCACTGTGAGGTACAATTACCCTGTCAGAGGTTCCTGCACTGTGAGGTACAATTACACTGTCAGAGGTTCCTGTACTGCGAGGTACAATTACCCTGTCAGAGGTTCCTGTACTGCGAGGTACAATTACCCTGTCCGAGGTTCCTGCACTGCGAGGTACAATTACCCTGTCAGAGGTTCCTGTACTGCGAGGTACAATTACCCTGTCAGAGGTTCCTGTACTGCGAGGGACAATTACCCTGTCAGAGGTTCCTGTACTGCGAGGTACAATTACACTGTCAGAGGTTCCTGTACTGCGAGGTACAATTACACTGTCAGAGGTTCCTGTACTGCGAGGTACAATTACCCTGTCAGAGGTTCCTGCACTGCGAGGTACAATTACCCTGTCAGAGGTTCCTGCACTGCGAGGTACAATTACACTGTCAGAGGTTCCTGCACTGCGAGGTACAATTACCCTGTCAGAGGTTCCTGCACTGCGAGGTACAATTACCCTGTCAGAGGTTCCTGTACTGCGAGGTACAATTACCCTGTCAGAGGTTCCTGTACTGTGAGGTACAATTACCCTGTCAGAGGTTCCTGTACTGCGAGGTACAATTACACTGTCAGAGGTTCCTGTACTGCGAGGTACAATTACCCTGTCAGAGGTTCCTGTACTGCGAGGTACAATTACCCTGTCAGAGGTTCCTGTACTGTGAGGTACAATTACCCTGTCAGAGGTTCCTGTACTGCGAGGTACAATTACACTGTCAGAGGTTCCTGCACTGCGAGGTACAATTACCCTGTCAGAGGTTCCTGTACTGCGAGGTACAATTACCCTGTCAGAGGTTCCTGTACTGCGAGGTACAATTACCCTGTCAGAGGTTCCTGTACTGCGAGGTACAATTACACTGTCAGAGGTTCCTGCACTGCGAGGTACAATTACCCTGTCAGAGGTTCCTGTACTGCGAGGTACAATTACCCTGTCAGAGGTTCCTGTACTGCAAGGTACAATTACCCTGTCAGAGGTTCCTGTACTGCGAGGTACAATTACCCTGTCAGAGGTTCCTGTACTGTGAGGTACAATTACCCTGTCAGAGGTTCCTGCACTGCGAGGTACAATTACCCTGTCAGAGGTTCCTGTACTGCGAGGTACAATTACCCTGTCAGAGGTTCCTGTACTGCGATGTACAATTACCCTGTCAGAGGTTCCTGTACTGCGAGGTACAATTACCCTGTCAGAGGTTCCTGTACTGCGAGGTACAATTCCCCTGTCAGAGGTTCCTGCACTGCGAGGTACAATTCCCCTGTCAGAGGTTCCTGCACTGCGAGGTACAATTACCCTGTCCGAGGTTCCTGCACTGCGAGGTACAATTACACTGTCAGAGGTTCCTGTACTGCGAGGTACAATTACCCGGTCAGAGGTTCCTGTACTGCGAGGTACAATTACCCTGTCAGAGGTTCCTGTACTGCGAGGTACAATTACCCTGTCAGAGGTTCCTGTACTGCGAGGTACAATTACCCTGTCAGAGGTTCCTGTACTGCGAGGTACAATTACCCTGTCAGAGGTTCCTGCACTGCGAGGTACAATTACCCTGTCAGAGGTTCCTGCACTGCGAGGTACAATTACCCTGTCAGAGGTTCCTGTACTGCGAGGTACAATTACCCTGTCAGAGGTTCCTGTACTGCGAGGTACAATTACCCTGTCAGAGGTTCCTGCACTGCGAGGTACAATTACCCTGTCAGAGGTTCCTGTACTGCGAGGTACAATTACCCTGTCAGAGGTTCCTGCACTGCGAGGTACAATTACCCTGTCAGAGGTTCCTGCACTGCGAGGTACAATTACCCTGTCAGAGGTTCCTGTACTGCGAGGTACAATTACCCTGTCAGAGGTTCCTGTACTGCGAGGTACAATTACACTGTCAGAGGTTCCTGTACTGCGAGGTACAATTACCCTGTCAGAGGTTCCTGTACTGCGAGGTACAATTACACTGTCAGAGGTTCCTGTACTGCGAGGTACAATTACACTGTCAGAGGTTCCTGTACTGCGAGGTACAATTACCCTGTCAGAGGTTCCTGTACTGCGAGGTACAATTACCCTGTCAGAGGTTCCTGTACTGCGAGGTACAATTACCCTGTCAGAGGTTCCTGTACTGCGAGGTACAATTACCCGGTCAGAGGTTCCTGTACTGCGAGGTACAATTACCCTGTCAGAGGTTCCTGCACTGTGAGGTACAATTACCCTGTCAGAGGTTCCTGCACTGCGAGGTACAATTACCCTGTCAGAGGTTCCTGTACTGCGAGGTACAATTACCCTGTCAGAGGTTCCTGTACTGCGAGGTACAATTACCCTGTCAGAGGTTCCTGTACTGCGAGGTACAATTACCCTGTCAGAGGTTCCTGTACTGCGAGGTACAATTATCCTGTCAGAGGTTCCTGCACTGCGAGGTACAATTACCCTGTCAGAGGTTCCTGCACTGCGAGGTACAATTACACTGTCAGAGGTTCCTGTACTGCGAGGTACAATTACCCTGTCAGAGGTTCCTGCACTGCGAGGTACAATTACCCTGTCAGAGGTTCCTGTACTGCGAGGTACAATTACACTGTCAGAGGTTCCTGTACTGCGAGGTACAATTACCCTGTCAGAGGTTCCTGCACTGTGAGGTACAATTACCCTGTCAGAGGTTCCTGCACTGCGAGGTACAATTACCCTGTCAGAGGTTCCTGTACTGCGAGGTACAATTACACTGTCAGAGGTTCCTGTACTGCGAGGTACAATTACCCTGTCAGAGGTTCCTGCACTGTGAGGTACAATTACCCTGTCAGAGGTTCCTGCACTGCGAGGTACAATTACCCTGTCAGAGGTTCCTGTACTGCGAGGTACAATTACCCTGTCAGAGGTTCCTGTACTGCGAGGTACAATTACCCTGTCAGAGGTTCCTGTACTGCGAGGTACAATTACACTGTCAGAGGTTCCTGTACTGCGAGGTACAATTACCCTGTCAGAGGTTCCTGTACTGCGAGGTACAATTACCCTGTCAGAGGTTCCTGTACTGCGAGGTACAATTACCCTGTCAGAGGTTCCTGTACTGTGAGGTACAATTACCCTGTCAGAGGTTCCTGTACTGCGAGGTACAATTACCCTGTCAGAGGTTCCTGTACTGCGAGGTACAATTACCCTGTCAGAGGTTCCTGTACTGCGAGGTACAATTACCCTGTCAGAGGTTCCTGTACTGCGAGGTACAATTACCCTGTCAGAGGTTCCTGTACTGCAAGGTACAATTACCCTGTCAGAGGTTCCTGCACTGCGAGGTACAATTACCCTGTCAGAGGTTCCTGCACTGCGAGGTACAATTACCCTGTCAGAGGTTCCTGTACTGCGAGGTACAATTACCCTGTCAGAGGTTCCTGCACTGCGAGGTACAATTACACTGTCAGAGGTTCCTGTACTGCGAGGTACAATTACCCTGTCAGAGGTTCCTGTACTGCGAGGTACAATTACCCTGTCAGAGGTTCCTGCACTGCGAGGTACAATTACACTGTCAGAGGTGCCTGCACTGCGAGGTACAATTACCCTGTCAGAGGTTCCTGTACTGCAAGGTACAATTACACTGTCAGAGGTTCCTGTACTGCGAGGTACAATTACCCTGTCAGAGGTTCCTGCACTGCGAGGTACAATTACCCTGTCAGAGGTTCCTGCACTGCGAGGTACAATTACCCTGTCAGAGGTTCCTGCACTGCGAGGTACAATTACCCTGTCAGAGGTTCCTGTACTGCGAGGTACAATTACCCTGTCAGAGGTTCCTGCACTGCGAGGTACAATTACACTGTCAGAGGTTCCTGTACTGCGAGGTACAATTACACTGTCAGAGGTTCCTGTACTGCGAGGTACAATTACCCTGTCAGAGGTTCCTGCACTGCGAGGTACAATTACCCTGTCAGAGGTTCCTGCACTGCGAGGTACAATTACCCTGTCAGAGGTTCCTGTACTGCGAGGTACAATTACCCTGTCAGAGGTTCCTGTACTGCGAGGTACAATTACCCTGTCAGAGGTTCCTGCACTGTGAGGTACAATTACACTGTCAGAGGTTCCTGTACTGCGAGGTACAATTACCCTGTCAGAGGTTCCTGCACTGCGACGTACAATTACCCTGTCAGAGGTTCCTGCACTGCGAGGTACAATTACCCTGTCAGAGGTTCCTGTACTGCGAGGTACAATTACCCTGTCAGAGGTTCCTGCACTGCGAGGTACAATTACCCTGTCAGAGGTTCCTGTACTGCGAGGTACAATTACCCTGTCAGAGGTTCCTGTACTGCGAGGTACAATTACCCTGTCAGAGGTTCCTGCACTGCGAGGTACAATTACACTGTCAGAGGTTCCTGTACTGCGAGGTACAATTACCCTGTCAGAGGTTCCTGTACTGCGAGGTACAATTACACTGTCAGAGGTTCCTGTACTGCGAGGTACAATTACCCTGTCAGAGGTTCCTGTACTGCGAGGTACAATTACCCTGTCAGAGGTTCCTGTACTGCGAGGTACAATTACCCTGTCAGAGGTTCCTGTACTGCGAGGTACAATTACCCTGTCAGAGGTTCCTGTACTGCGAGGTACAATTACACTGTCAGAGGTTCCTGTACTGTGAGGTACAATTACCCTGTCAGAGGTTCCTGTACTGTGAGGGACAATTACCCTGTCAGAGGTTCCTGTACTGTGAGGGACAATTACACTGTCAGAGGTTCCTGTACTGCGAGGCACAATTACCCTGTCAGAGGTTCCTGCACTGCGAGGTACAATTAGCCTGTCAGAGGTTCCTGCACTGCGAGGTACAATTACCCTGTCAGAGGTTCCTGCACTGCGAGGTACAATTACCCTGTCAGAGGTTCCTGTACTGCGAGGTACAATTACCCTGTCAGAGGTTCCTGTACTGCGAGGTACAATTACCCTGTCAGAGGTTCCTGCACTGCGAGGTACAATTACCCTGTCAGAGGTTCCTGCACTGCGAGGTACAATTACCCTGTCAGAGGTTCCTGTACTGCGAGGTACAATTACACCGTCAGAGGTTCCTGTACTGCGAGGTACAATTACCCTGTCAGAGGTTCCTGCACTGCGAGGTACAATTACCCTGTCAGAGGTTCCTGTACTGCGAGGTACAATTACCCTGTCAGAGGTTCCTGTACTGCGAGGTACAATTACCCTGTCAGAGGTTCCTGCACTGTGAGGTACAATTACACTGTCAGAGGTTCCTGTACTGCGAGGTACAATTACCCTGTCAGAGGTTCCTGCACTGCGACGTACAATTACCCTGTCAGAGGTTCCTGCACTGCGAGGTACAATTACCCTGTCAGAGGTTCCTGTACTGCGAGGTACAATTACCCTGTCAGAGGTTCCTGCACTGCGAGGTACAATTACCCTGTCAGAGGTTCCTGTACTGCGAGGTACAATTACCCTGTCAGAGGTTCCTGTACTGCGAGGTACAATTACCCTGTCAGAGGTTCCTGCACTGCGAGGTACAATTACACTGTCAGAGGTTCCTGTACTGCGAGGTACAATTACCCTGTCAGAGGTTCCTGTACTGCGAGGTACAATTACACTGTCAGAGGTTCCTGTACTGCGAGGTACAATTACCCTGTCAGAGGTTCCTGTACTGCGAGGTACAATTACCCTGTCAGAGGTTCCTGTACTGCGAGGTACAATTACCCTGTCAGAGGTTCCTGTACTGCGAGGTACAATTACCCTGTCAGAGGTTCCTGTACTGCGAGGTACAATTACACTGTCAGAGGTTCCTGTACTGTGAGGTACAATTACCCTGTCAGAGGTTCCTGTACTGTGAGGGACAATTACCCTGTCAGAGGTTCCTGTACTGTGAGGGACAATTACACTGTCAGAGGTTCCTGTACTGCGAGGCACAATTACCCTGTCAGAGGTTCCTGCACTGCGAGGTACAATTAGCCTGTCAGAGGTTCCTGCACTGCGAGGTACAATTACCCTGTCAGAGGTTCCTGCACTGCGAGGTACAATTACCCTGTCAGAGGTTCCTGTACTGCGAGGTACAATTACCCTGTCAGAGGTTCCTGTACTGCGAGGTACAATTACCCTGTCAGAGGTTCCTGCACTGCGAGGTACAATTACCCTGTCAGAGGTTCCTGCACTGCGAGGTACAATTACCCTGTCAGAGGTTCCTGTACTGCGAGGTACAATTACACTGTCAGAGGTTCCTGTACTGCGAGGTACAATTACCCTGTCAGAGGTTCCTGCACTGCGAGGTACAATTACCCTGTCAGAGGTTCCTGTACTGCGAGGTACAATTACCCTGTCAGAGGTTCCTGCACTGCGAGGTACAATTACCCTGTCAGAGGTTCCTGCACTGCGAGGTACAATTACCCTGTCAGAGGTTCCTGTACTGCGAGGTACAGTTACCCTGTCAGAGGTTCCTGCACTGCGAGGTACAATTACCCTGTCAGAGGTTCCTGTACTGCGAGGTACAATTACCCTGTCAGAGGTTCCTGTACTGCGAGGTACAATTATCCTGTCAGAGGTTCCTGTACTGCGAGGTACAATTACCCTGTCAGAGGTTCCTGTACTGCGAGGTACAATTACCCTGTCAGAGGTTCCTGTACTGCGAGGTACAATTACCCTGTCAGAGGTTCCTGCACTGCGAGGTACAATTACCCTGTCAGAGGTTCCTGTACTGCGAGGTACTATTACCCTGTCAGAGGTTCCTGTACTGCGAGGTACAATTACCCTGTCAGAGGTTCCTGCACTGCGAGGTACAATTACCCTGTCAGAGGTTCCTGTACTGCGAGGTACAATTACACTGTCAGAGGTTCCTGCACTGCGAGGTACAATTACCCTGTCAGAGGTTCCTGAACTGCGAGGTCCAATTACCCTGTCAGAGGTTCCTGTACTGCGAGGTACAATTACCCTGTCAGAGGTTCCTGTACTGCGAGGTACAATTACCCTGTCAGAGGTTCCTGTACTGTGAGGTACAATTACCCTGTCAGAGGTTCCTGTACTGCGAGGTACAATTACCCTGTCAGAGGTTCCTGTACTGCGAGGTACAATTACCCTGTCAGAGGTTCCTGCACTGCGAGGTACTATTACCCTGTCAGAGGTTCCTGTACTGCGAGGTACAATTACCCTGTCAGAGGTTCCTGTACTGCGAGGTACAATTACCCTGTCAGAGGTTCCTGTACTGCGAGGTACAATTACCCTGTCAGAGGTTCCTGTACTGCGAGGTACAATTACCCTGTCAGAGGTTCCTGTACTGCGAGGTACTATTACCCTGTCAGAGGTTCCTGCACTGCGAGGTACAATTACACTGTCAGAGGTTCCTGCACTGCGAGGTACAATTACCCTGTCAGAGGTTCCTGCACTGCGAGGTACAATTACCCTGTCAGAGGTTCCTGCACTGCGAGGTACAATTACCCTGTCAGAGGTTCCTGCACTGCGAGGTACAATTACCCTGTCAGAGGTTCCTGCACTGCGAGGTACAATTACCCTGTCTGAGGTTCCTGCACTGCGAGGTACAATTACCCTGTCAGAGGTTCCTGCACTGCGAGGTACAATTACCCTGTCAGAGGTTCCTGTACTGCGAGGTACAATTACTACTTTGCACTTATAAATGTCTATGGCACTGCCAGAGTGAGCGTGTTAATATTAATCTGTGTTCTCTGTCAGTGTGTTAATATTCCTGAGGACAGTGGGGGTGTTTTACACTTCACAGGGTGTATCTGACTGTGGGTCATGATATACACAGTGTGTCAGTGAGTGTGTTAATATTAATCTGTGTTCTCTGTCAGTGTGTTAATATTACTGAGGACAGTGGGGGTGATTTACACTTCACAGGGTGTATCTGACTGTGGGTCATGATGTACACAGTGTGTCGGTGAGTGTGTTAATATTAATCTGTGTTCTCTGTCAGTGTGTTAATATTCCTGAGGACAGTGGGGGTGTTTTACACTTCACAGGGTGTATCTGGCTGTGGGTCATGATGTACACAGTGTGCCAGTGAGTGTGTTAATATTAATCTGTGTTCTCTGTCAGGTGTTAATATTGCTGAGGACAGTGGGGGTGTTTTACACTTCACAGGGTGTATCTGACTGTGGGTCATGATATACACAGTGTGTCAGTGAGTGTGTTAATATTAATCTGTGTTCTCTGTCAGTGTGTTAATATTACTGAGGACAGTGGGGGTGTTTTACACTTCACAGGGTGTATCTGACTGTGGGTCATGATATACACAGTGTGTCAGTGAGTGTTTTAATATTAATCTGTGTTCTCTGTCAGTGTGTTAATATTACTGAGGACAGTGGGGGTGTTTTACACTTCACAGGGTGTATCTGACTGTGGGTCATGATATACACAGTGTGTCAGTGAGTGTGTTAATATTAATCTGTGTTCTCTGTCAGTGTGTTAATATTACTGAGGACAGTGGGGGTGTTTTACACTTCACAGGGTTTATCTGACTGTGGGTCATGATATACACAGTGTGTCAGTGAGTGTTTTAATATTAATCTGTGTTCTCTGTCAGTGTGTTAATATTACTGAGGACAGTGGGGGTGTTTTACACTTCACAGGGTGTATCTGACTGTGGGTCATGATATACACAGTGTGTCAGTGAGTGTGTTAATATTAATCTGTGTTCTCTGTCAGTGTGTTAATATTACTGAGGACAGTGGGGATGTTTTACACTTCACAGGGTGTATCTGACTGTGGGTCATGATATACACAGTGTGTCAGTGAGTGTGTTAATATTAATCTGTGTTCTCTGTCAGTGTGTTAATATTACTGAGGACAGTGGGGGTGTTTTACACTTCACAGGGTTTATCTGACTGTGGGTCATGATATACATAGTGTGTCAGTGAGTGTGTTAATATTAATCTGTGTTCTCTGTCAGTGTGTTAATATTCCTGAGGACAGTGGGGGTGTTTTACACTTCACAGGGTGTATCTGACTGTGGGTCATGATGTACACAGTGTGTCAGTGAGTGTGTTAATATTAATCTGTGTTCTCTGTCAGTGTGTTAATATTCCTGAGGACAGTGGGGGTGTTTTACACTTCACAGGGTGTATCTGACTGTGGGTCATGATGTCACAGTGTGTCAGTGAGTGTGTTAATATTAATCTGTGTACTCTGTCAGTGTGTTAATATTACTGAGGACAGTGGGGGTGTTTTACACTTCACAGGGTGTATCTGACTGTGGGTCATGATATACACAGTGTGTCAGTGAGTGTGTTAATATTAATCTGTGTTCTCTGTCAGTGTGTTAATATTCCTGAGGACAGTGGGGGTGTTTTACACTTCACAGGGTGTATCTGACTGTGGGTCATGATATACACAGTGTGTCAGTGAGTGTGTTAATATTAATCTGTGTTCTCTGTCAGGTGTTAATATTACCGAGGACAGTGGGGGTGTTTTACACTTCACAGGGTGTATCTGACTGTGGGTCATGATGTACACAGTGTGTCAGTGAGTGTGTTAATATTAATCTGTGTACTCTGTCAGTGTGTTAATATTACTGAGGACAGTGGGGGTGTTTTACACTTCACAGGGTGTATCTGACTGTGGGTCATGATGTCACAGTGTGTCAGTGAGTGTGTTAATATTAATCTGTGTTCTCTGTCAGTGTGTTAATATTACTGAGGACAGTGGGGGTGTTTTACACTTCACAGGGTGTATCTGACTGTGGGTCATGATATACACAGTGTGTCAGTGAGTGTGTTAATATTAATCTGTGTTCTCTGTCAGTGTGTTAATATTACTGAGGACAGTGGGGGTGTTTTACACTTCACAGGGTGTATCTGACTGTGGATCATGATGTACACAGTGTGTCAGTGAGTGTGTTAATATTAATCTGTGTTCTCTGTCAGTGTGTTAATATTACTGAGGACAGTGGGGGTGTTTTACACTTCACAGGGTGTATCTGACTGTGAGTCATGGTATACACAGTGTGTCAGTGAGTGTGTTAATATTAATCTGTGTTCTCTGTCAGTGTGTTAATATTACTGAGGACAGTGGGGATGTTTTACACTTCACAGAGTGTATCTGACTGTGGGTCATGATATACACAGTGTGTCAGTGAGTGTGTTAATATTAATCTGTGTTCTCTGTCAGTGTGTTAATATTACTGAGGACAGTGGGGGTGTTTTACACTTCACAGGGTGTATCTGACTGTGGGTCATGATATACACAGTGTGTCAGTGAGTATGTTAATATTAATCTGTGTTCTCTGTCAGTGTGTTAATATTACTGAGGACAGTGGGGGTGTTTTACACTTCACAGGGTGTATCTGACTGTGAGTCATGGTATACACAGTGTGTCAGTGAGTGTGTTAATATTAATCTGTGTTCTCTGTCAGTGTGTTAATATTACTGAGGACAGTGGGGGTGTTTTACACTTCACAGGGTGTATCTGACTGTGGGTCATGATATACACAGTGTGTCAGTGAGTGTGTTAATATTAATCTGTGTTCTCTGTCAGTGTGTTAATATTCCTGAGGACAGTGGGGGTGTTTTACACTTCACAGGGTGTATCTGACTGTGGGTCATGATATACACAGTGTGTCAGTGAGTGTGTTAATATTAATCTGTGTTCTCTGTCAGGTGTTAATATTACCGAGGACAGTGGGGGTGTTTTACACTTCACAGGGTGTATCTGACTGTGGGTCATGATGTACACAGTGTGTCAGTGAGTGTGTTAATATTAATCTGTGTACTCTGTCAGTGTGTTAATATTACTGAGGACAGTGGGGGTGTTTTACACTTCACAGGGTGTATCTGACTGTGGGTCATGATGTACACAGTGTGTCAGTGAGTGTGTTAATATTAATCTGTGTTCTCTGTCAGTGTGTTAATATTACTGAGGACAGTTGGGGTGTTTTACACTTCACAGGGTGTATCTGACTGTGGGTCATGATGTACACAGTGTGTCAGTGAGTGTGTTAATATTAATCTGTGTTCTCTGTCAGTGTGTTAATATTCCTGAGGACAGTGGGGGTGTTTTACACTTCACAGTGTTTATCTGACTGTGGGTCATGATATACACAGTGTGTCAGTGAGTGTGTTAATATTAATCTGTGTTCTCTGTCAGTGTGTTAATATTACTGAGGACAGTGGGGATGTTTTACACTTCACAGGGTGTATCTGACTGTGGGTCATGATATACACAGTGTGTCAGTGAGTGTGTTAATATTAATCTGTGTTCTCTGTCAGTGTGTTAATATTACTGAGGACAGTGGGGGTGTTTTACACTTCACAGGGTGTATCTGACTGTGGGTCATGATATACACAGTGTGTCAGTGAGTGTGTTAATATTAATCTGTGTTCTCTGTCAGTGTGTTAATATTACTGAGGACAGTGGGGGTGTTTTACACTTCACAGGGTGTATCTGACTGTGGGTCATGATGTCACAGTGTGTCAGTGAGTGTGTTAATATTAATCTGTGTACTCTGTCAGTGTATTAATATTACTGAGGACAGTGGGGGTGTTTTACACTTCACAGGGTGTATCTGACTGTGGGTCATGATATACACAGTGTGTCAGTGAGTGTGTTAATATTAATCTGTGTTCTCTGTCAGTGTGTTAATATTCCTGAGGACAGTAGGGGTGTTTTACACTTCAGAGGGTGTATCTGACTGTGGGTCATGATATACACAGCGTGTCAGTGAGTGTGTTAATATTAATCTGTGTTCTCTGTCAGGTGTTAATATTACCGAGGACAGTGGGGTGTTTTACACTTCACAGGGTGTATCTGACTGTGGGTCATGATGTACACAGTGTGTCAGTGAGTGTGTTAATATTAATCTGTGTTCTCTGTCAATGTGTTAATATTACTGAGGACAGTGGGATGTTTTACACTTCACAGGGTTTATCTGACTGTGGGTCATGATGTACACAGTGTGTCAGTGAGTGTGTTAATATTAATCTGTGTTCTCTGTCAATGTGTTAATATTACTGAGGACAGTGGGGGTGTTTTACACTTCACAGGGTGTATCTGACAGTGGGTCATGATGTACACAGTGTGTCAGTGAGTGTGTTAATATTAATCTGTGTTCTCTGTCAGTGTGTTAATATTCCTGAGGACAGTGGGGGTGTTTTACACTTCACAGGGTTTATCTGACTGTGGGTCATGATATACACAGTGTGTCAGTGAGTGTGTTAATATTAATCTGTGTTCTCTGTCAGTGTGTTAATATTCCTGAGGACAGTGGGGGTGTTTTACACTTCACAGGGTTTATCTGACTGTGGGTCATGATATACACAGTGTGTCAGTGAGTGTGTTAATATTAATCTGTGTTCTCTGTCAGTGTGTTAATATTCCTGAGGACAGTGGGGGTGTTTTACACTTCACAGGGTGTATCTAACTGTGGGTCATGATATACACAGTGTGTCAGTGAGTGTGTTAATATTAATCTGTGTTCTCTGTCAGTGTGTTAATATTACTGAGGACAGTGGGGGTGTTTTACACTTCACAGGGTGTATCTGACTGTGGGTCATGATATACACAGTGTGTCAGTGAGTGTGTCAATATTAATCTGTGTTCTCTGTCAGTGTGTTAATATTACTGAGGACAGTGGGGGTGTTTTGCACTTCACAGGGTGTATCTGACTGTGGGTCATGATATACACAGTGTGTCAGTGAGTGTGTCAATATTAATCTGTGTTCTCTGTCAGTGTGTTAATATTACTGAGGACAGTGGGGGTGTTTTACACTTCACAGGGTGTATCTGACTGTGGGTCATGATATACACAGTGTGTCAGTGAATGTGTTAATATTAATCTGTGTTCTCTGTCAGTGTGTTAATATTCCTGAGGACAGTGGGGGTGTTTTACACTTCACAGGGTGTATCTGACTGTGGGTCATGATATACACAGTGTGTCAGTGAGTGTGTTAATATTAATCTGTGTTCTCTGTCAGTGTGCTAATATTACTGAGGACAGTGGGAATGTTTTACACTTCACAGGGTGTATCTGACTGTGGGTCATGATATACACAGTGTGTCAGTGAGTGTGTTAATATTAATCTGTGTTCTCTGTCAGTGTGTTAATATTACTGAGGATAGTGGGGGTGTTTTACACTTCACAGGGTGTATCTGACTGTGGGTCATGATATACACAGTGTGTCAGTGAGTGTGTTAATATTAATCTGTGTTCTCTGTCAGGTGTTAATATTACTGAGGACAGTGGGGGTGTTTTACACTTCGCAGGGTGCATCTGACTGTGGGTCATGATATACACAGTGTGTCAGTGAGTGTGTTAATATTAATCTGTGTTCTCTGTCAGTGTGTTAATATTACTGAGGACAGTGGGGGTGTTTTACACTTCACAGGGTGTATCTGAATGTGGGTCATGATGTACACAGTGTGTCAGTGAGTGTGTTAATATTAATCTGTGTACTCTGTCAGTGTGTTAATATTGCTGAGGACAGTGGGGGTGTTTTACACTTCACAGGGTTTATCTGACTGTGGGTCATGATGTACACAGTGTGTCAGTGAGTGTGTTAATATTAATCTGTGTTCTCTGTCAGTGTGTTAATATTACTGAGGACAGTGGGGGTGTTTTACACTTCACAGGGTGTATCTGACTGTGGGTCATGATATACACAGTGTGTCAGTGAGTGTGTTAATATTAATCTGTGTTCTCTGTCAGTGTGTTAATATTCCTGAGGACAGTGGGGGTGTTTTACACTTCACAGGGTGTATCTGACTGTGGGTCATGATATACACAGTGTGTCAGTGAGTGTGTTAATATTAATCTGTGTACTCTGTCAGTGTGTTAATATTGCTGAGGACAGTGGGGGTGTTTTACACTTCACAGGGTTTATCTGACTGTGGGTCATGATGTACACAGTGTGTCAGTGAGTGTGTTAATATTAATCTGTGTTCTCTGTCAGTGTGTTAATATTACTGAGGACAGTGGGGGTGTTTTACACTTCACAGGGTGTATCTGACTGTGGGTCATGATATACACAGTGTGTCAGTGAGTGTGTTAATATTAATCTGTGTTCTCTGTCAGTGTGTTAATATTCCTGAGGACAGTGGGGGTGTTTTACACTTCACCGGGTGTATCTGACTGTGGGTCATGATGTACACAGTGTGTCAGTGAGTGTGTTAATATTAATCTGTGTTCACTGTCAGTGTGTTAATATTACTGAGGACAGTGGGGGTGTTTTACACTTCACAGGGTGTATCTGACTGTGGGTCATGATATACACAGTGCGTCAGTGAGTGTGTTAATATTAATCTGTGTTCTCTGTCAGTGTGTTAATATTCCTGAGGACAGTGGGGGTGTTTTACACTTCACAGGGTGTATCTGACTGTGGGTCATGATATACACAGTGTGTCAGTGAGTGTGTTAATATTAATCTGTGTTCTCTGTCAGTGTGTTAATATTCCTGAGGACAGTGGGGGTGTTTTACACTTCACAGGGTGTATCTGACTGTGGGTCATGATGTACACAGTGTGTCAGTGAGTGTGTTAATATTAATCTGTGTTCTCTGTCAGTGTGTTAATATTACTGAGGACAGTGGGGGTGTTTTACACTTCACAGGGTGTATCTGACTGTGGGTCATGATGTACACAGTGTGTCAGTGAGTGTGTTAATATTAATCTGTGTTCTCTGTCAGTGTGTTAATATTCCAGAGGACAGTGGGGGTGTTTTACACTTCACAGGGTGTATCTGACTGTGGGTCATGATGTACACAATGTGTCAGTGAGTGTGTTAATATTAATCTGTGTTCTCTGTCAGTGTGTTAATATTCCAGAGGACAGTGGGGGTGTTTTACACTTCACAGGGTGTATCTGACTCTGGGTCATGATATACACAGTGTGTCAGTGAGTGTGTTAATATTACTCTGTGTTCTCTGTCAGTGTGTTAATATTACTGAGGACAGTGGGGGTGTTTTACACTTCACAGGGTTTATCTGACTGTGGGTCATGATGTACACAGTGTGTCAGTGAGTGTGTTAATATTAATCTGTGTTCTCTGTCAGTGTGTTAATATTACTGAGGACAGTGGGGGTGTTTTACACTTCACAGGGTGTATCTGACTGTGGGTCATGATGTACACAGTGTGTCAGTGAGTGTGTTAATATTAATCTGTGTTCTCTGTCAGTGTGTTAATATTACTGAGGACAGTGGGGGTGTTTTACACTTCACAGGGTGTATCTGACTGTGGGTCATGATGTACACAGTGTGTCAGTGAGTGTGTTAATATTAATCTGTGTTCTCTGTCAGTGTGTTAATATTACAGAGGACAGTGCGGGTGTTTTACAGTTCACAGGGTGTATCTGACTGTGGGTCATGATATACACAGTGTGTCAGTGAGTGTGTTAATATTAATCTGTGTTCTCTGTCAGTGTGTTAATATTCCTGAGGACAGTGGGGGTGTTTTACACTTCACAGGGTGTATCTGACTGTGGGTCATGATGTACACAGTGTGTCAGTGAGTGTGTTAATATTAATCTGTGTTCTCTGTCAGTGTGTTAATATTACTGAGGACAGTGCGGGTGTTTTACAGTTCACAGGGTGTATCTGACTGTGGGTCATGATCTACACAGTGTGTCAGTGAGTGTGTTAATATTAATCTGTGTTCTCTGTCAGTGTGTTAATATTACTGAGGACAGTGGGGATGTTTTACACTTCACAGGGTGTATCTGGCTGTGGGTCATGATATACACAGTGTGTCAGTGAGTGTGTTAATATTAATCTGTGTTCTCTGTCAGTGTGTTAATATTCCTGAGGACAGTGGGGGTGTTTTACACTTCACAGGGTGTATCTGACTGTGGGTCATGATATACACAGTGTGTCAGTGAGTGTGTTAATATTAATCTGTGTTCTCTGTCAGTGTGTTAATATTCCTGAGGACAGTGGGGGTGTTTTACACTTCATAGGGTGTATCTGACTGTGGGTCATGATGTACACAGTGTGTCAGTGAATGTGTTAATATTAATCTGTGTTCTCTGTCAGTGTGTTAATATTACTGAGGACAGCGGGGGTGTTTTACACTTCACAGGGTGTATCTGACTGTGGGTCATGATATACACAGTGTGTCAGTGAATGTGTTAATATTAATCTGTGTTCTCTGTCAGTGTGTTAATATTCCTGAGGACAGTGGGGGTGTTTTACACTTCACAGGGTGTATCTGACTGTGGGTCATGATATACACAGTGTGTCAGTGAGTGTGTTAATATTAATCTGTGTTCTCTGTCAGTGTGTTAATATTACTGAGGACAGTGGGGGTGTTTTACACTTCACAGGGTGTATCTGACTGTGGGTCATGATATACACAGTGTGTCAGTGAGTGTGTTAATATTAATCTGTGTTCTCTGTCAGTGTGTTAATATTACTGAGGACAGTGGGGGTGTTTTACACTTCACCGGGTGTATCTGACTGTGGGTCATGATATGCACAGTGTGTCAGTGAGTGTGTTAATATTAATCTGTGTTCTCTGTCAGTGTGTTAATATTACTGAGGACAGTGGGGATGTTTTACACTTCACAGGGTGTATCTGACTGTGGGTCATGATATACACAGTGTGTCAGTGAGTGTGTTAATATTAATCTGTGTTCTCTGTCAGTGTGTTAATATTCCTGAGGACAGTGGGGGTGTTTTACACTTCACAGGGTGTATCTGACTCTGGGTCATGATATACACAGTGTGTCGGTGAGTGTGTTAATATTAATCTGTGTTCTCTGTCAGTGTGTTAATATTCCTGAGGACAGTGGGGGTGTTTTACACTTCACAGGGTGTATCTGACTGTGGGTCATGATATTCACAGTGTGTCGGTGAGTGTGTTAATATTAATCTGTGTTCTCTGTCAGTGTGTTAATATTCCTGAGGACAGTGGGGGTGTTTTACACTTCACAGGGTGTATCTGACTGTGGGTCATGATATACACAGTGTGTCAGTGAGTGTGTTAATATTAATCTGTGTTCTCTGTCAGTGTGTTAATATTGCTGAGGACATTGGGGGTGTTTTACACTTCACAGGGTTTATCTGACTGTGGGTCATGATGTACACAGTGTGTCAGTGAGTGTGTTAATATTAATCTGTGTTCTCTGTCAGTGTGTTAATATTCCTGAGGACAGTGGGGGTGTTTTACACTTCACAGGGTGTATCTGACTGTGGGTCATGATATACACAGTGTGTCAGTGAGTGTGTTAATATTAATCTGTGTTCTCTGTCAGGTGTTAATATTACTGAGGACAGTGGGGGTGTTTTACACTTCACAGGGTGTATCTGACTGTGGGTCATGATATACACAGTGTGTCAGTGAGTGTGTTAATATTAATCTGTGTTCTCTGTCAGTGTGTTAATAATACTGAGGACAGTGGGGGTGTTTTACACTTCACAGGGTGTATCTGACTGTGGGTCATGATATACAGAGTGTGTCAGTGAGTGTGTTAATATTAATCTGTGTTCTCTGTCAGTGTGTTAATATTCCTGAGGACAGTGGGGGTGTTTTACACTTCACAGGGTGTATCTGACTGTGGGTCATGATATACACAGTGTGTCAGTGAGTGTGTTAATATTAATCTGTGTTCTCTGTCAGTGTGTTAATATTCCTGAGGACAGTGGGGGTGTTTTACACTTCACAGGGTGTATCTGACTGTGGGTCATGATGTACACAGTGTGTCAGTGAGTGTGTTAATATTAATCTGTGTTCTCTGTCAGTGTGTTAATATTACTGAGGACAGTGGGGGTGTTTTACACTTCACCGGGTGTATCTGACTGTGGGTCATGATATACACAGTGTGTCAGTGAGTGTGTTAATATTAATCTGTGTTCTCTGTCAGTGTGTTAATATTCCTGAGGACAGTGGGGGTGTTTTACACTTCACAGGGTGTATCTGACTGTGGGTCATGATATACACAGTGTGTCAGTGAGTGTGTTAATATTAATCTGTGTTCTCTGTCAGTGTGTTAATATTGCTGAGGACAGTGGGGGTGTTTTACACTTCACAGGGTGTATCTGACTGTGGGTCATGATATGCACAGTGTGTCAGTGAGTGTGTTAATATTAATCTGTGTTCTCTGTCAGTGTGATAATATTGCTGAGGACAGTGGGGGTGTTTTACACTTCACAGGGTGTATCTGACTGTGGGTCATGATATACACAGTGTGTCAGTGAGTGTGTTAATATTAATCTGTGTTCTCTGTCAGTGTGATAATATTACAGAGGACAGTGGGGGTGTTTTACACTTCACAGGGTGTATCTGACTGTTGGTCATGATGTACACAGTGTGTCAGTGAGTGTGTTAATATTAATCTGTGTTCTCTGTCAGCGTGTTAATATTACTGAGGACAGTGGGGATGTTTTACACTTCACAGGGTGTATCTGACTGTGGGTCATGATATACACAGTGTGTCAGTGAGTGTGTTAATATTAATCTGTGTTCTCTGTCAGTGTGTTCATATTCCTGAGGACAGTGGGGGTGTTTTACACTTCACAGGGTTTATCTGACTGTGGGTCATGATACACACAGTGTGTCAGTGAGTGTGTTAATATTAATCTGTGTTCTCTGTCAGTGTGTTAATATTCCTGAGGACAGTGGGGGTGTTTTACACTTCACAGGGTGTATCTGACAGTGGGTCATGATATACACAGTGTGTCAGTGAGTGTGTTAATATTAATCTGTGTTCTCTGTCTGTGTGTTAATATTACTGAGGACAGTGGGGGTGTTTTACACTTCACAGGGTGTATCTGACTGTGGGTCATGATATACACAGTGTGTCAGTGAGTGTGTTAATATTAATCTGTGTTCTCTGTCAGTGAGCTAATATTACTGAGGACAGTGGGAATGTTTTACACTTCACAGGGTGTATCTGACTGTGGGTCATGATATACACAGTGTGTCAGTGAGTGTGTTAATATTAATCTGTGTTCTCTGTCAGTGTGTTAATATTACTGAGGACAGTGGGGGTGTTTTACACTTCACAGGGTGTATCTGACTGTGGGTCATGATATACACAGTGTGTCAGTGAGTGTGTTAATATTAATCTGTGTTCTCTGTCAGTGTGTTAATATTACTGAGGACAGTGGGGATGTTTTACACTTCACAGGGTGTATCTGACTGTGGGTCATGATATACACAGTGTGTCAGTGAGTGTGTTAATATTAATCTGTGTTCTCTGTCAGTGTGTTAATATTACTGAGGACAGTGGGGGTGTTTTACACTTCACAGGGTGTATCTGACTGTGGGTCATGATATACACAGTGTGTCAGTGAGTGTGTTAATATTAATCTGTGTTCTCTGTCAGTGTGTTAATATTACTGAGGACAGTGGGGATGTTTTACTCTTCACAGGGTGTATCTGACTGTGGGTCATGATATACACAGTGTGTCAGTGAGTGTGTTAATATTAATCTGTGTTCTCTGTCGGTGTGTTAATATTACTGAGGACAGTGGGGATGTTTTACACTTCACAGGGTGTATCTGACTGTGGGTCATGATATACACAGTGTGTCAGTGAGTGTGTTAATATTAATCTGTGTTCTCTGTCAGTGTGTTAATATTACTGAGGACAGTGGGGATGTTTTACACTTCACAGGGTGTATCTGACTCTGGGTCATGATATACACAGTGTGTCAGTGAGTGTGTTAATATTAATCTGTGTTCTCTGTCAGTGTGTTAATATTCCTGAGGACAGTGGGGGTGTTTTACACTTCACAGGGTGTATCTGACTCTGGGTCATGATGTACACAGTGTGTCAGTGAGTGTGTTAATATTAATCTGTGTTCTCTGTCAGTGTGTTAATATTCCTGAGGACAGTGGGGGTGTTTTACACTTCACAGGGTGTATCTGACTGTGGGTCATGATATACACAGTGTGTCGGTGAGTGTGTTAATATTAATCTGTGTTCTCTGTCAGTGTGTTAATATTCCTGAGGACAGTGGGGGTGTTTTACACTTCACAGGGTGTATCTGACTGTGGGTCATGATATACACAGTGTGTCAGTGAGTGTGTTAATATTAATCTGTGTTCTCTGTCAGGTGTTAATATTACTGAGGACAGTGGGGGTGTTTTACACTTCACAGGGTGTATCTGACTGTGGGTCATGATATACACAGTGTGTCAGTCAGTGTGTTAATATTAATCTGTGTACTCTGTCAGTGTGTAAATATTACTGAGGACAGTGGGGGTGTTTTACACTTCACAGGGTGTATCTGACTGTGGGTCATGATATACACAGTGTGTCAGTGAGTGTGTTAATATTAATCTGTGTTCTCTGTCAGGTGTTAATATTAGTGAGGACAGTGGGGGTGTTTTACACTTCACAGGGTGTATCTGACTGTGGGTCATGTTATACACAGTGTGTCAGTGAGTGTGTTAATATTAATCTGTGTTCTCTGTCAGTGTGTTAATATTACTGAGGACAGTGGGGGTGTTTTACACTTCACAGGGTGTATCTGACTGTGGGTCATGATGAACACAGTGTGTCAGTGAGTGTGTTAATATTAATCTGTGTTCTCTGTCAGTGTGTTAATATTCCTGAGGACAGTGGGGGTGTTTTACACTTCACAGGGTGTATCTGACTGTGGGTCATGATATACACAGTGTGTCAGTGAGTGTGTTAATATTAATCTGTGTTCTCTGTCAGTGTGTTAATAATACTGAGGACAGTGGGGGTGTTTTACACTTCACAGGGTGTATCTGACTGTGGGTCATGATATACAGAGTGTGTCAGTGAGTGTGTTAATATTAATCTGTGTTCTCTGTCAGTGTGTTAATATTCCTGAGGACAGTAGGGGTGTTTTACACTTCACAGGGTGTATCTGACTGTGGGTCATGATATACACAGTGTGTCAGTGAGTGTGTTAATATTAATCTGTGTTCTCTGTCAGTGTGTTAATATTCCTGAGGACAGTGGGGGTGTTTTACACTTCACAGGGTGTATCTGACTGTGGGTCATGATGTACACAGTGTGTCAGTGAGTGTGTTAATATTAATCTGAGTTCTCTGTCAGTGTGTTAATATTGCTGAGGACAGTGGGGGTGTTTTACACTTCACAGGGTGTATCTGACTGTGGGTCATGATATACACAGTGTGTCAGTGAGTGTGTTAATATTAATCTGTGTTCTCTGTCAGTGTGTTAATATTACAGAGGACAGTGGGGGTGTTTTACACTTCACAGGGTGTATCTGACTGTTGGTCATGATGTACACAGTGTGTCAGTGAGTGTGTTAATATTAATCTGTGTTCTCTGTCAGTGTGTTAATATTACTGAGGACAGTGGGGATGTTTTACACTTCACAGGGTGTATCTGACTGTGGGTCATGATATACACAGTGTGTCAGTGAGTGTGTTAATATTAATCTGTGTTCTCTGTCAGTGTGTTCATATTCCTGAGGACAGTGGGGGTGTTTTACACTTCACAGGGTGTATCTGACTGTGGGTCATGATGTACACAGTGTGTCAGTGAGTGTGTTAACATTAATCTGTGTTCTCTGTCAGTGTGTTAATATTACTGAGGACAGTGGGGGTGTTTTACACTTCACAGGGTTTATCTGACTGTGGGTCATGATACACACAGTGTGTCAGTGAGTGTGTTAATATTAATCTGTGTTCTCTGTCAGTGTGTTAATATTCCTGAGGACAGTGGGGGTGTTTTACACTTCACAGGGTGTATCTGACTGTGGGTCATGATATACACAGTGTGTCAGTGAGTGTGTTAATATTAATCTGTGTTCTCTGTCAGTGTGTTAATATTACTGAGGACAGTGGGGGTGTTTTACACTTCACAGGGTGTATCTGACTGTGGGTCATGATGTACACAGTGTGTCAGTGAGTGTGTTAATATTAATCTGTGTTCTCTGTCAGTGTGTTAATATTACTGAGGACAGTGGGGGTGTTTTACACTTCACAGGGTGTATCTGACTCTGGGTCATGATGTACACAGTGTGTCAGTGAGTGTGTTAATATTAATCTGTGTTCTCTGTCAGTGTGTTAATATTCCTGAGGACAGTGGGGGTGTTTTACACTTCACAGGGTGTATCTGACTGTGGGTCATGATATACACAGTGTGTCAGTGAGTGTGTTAATATTAATCTGTGTTCTCTGTCAGTGTGTTAATATTACTGAGGACAGTGGGGGTGTTTTACACTTCACAGGGTGTATCTGACTGTGGGTCATGATATACACAGTGTGTCAGTGAGTGTGTTAATATTAATCTGTGTTCTCTGTCAGTGTGTTAATATTCCTGAGGACAGTGGGGGTGTTTTACACTTCACAGGGTGTATCTGACTGTGGGTCATGATGTACACAGTGTGTCAGTGAGTGTGTTAATATTAATCTGTGTTCTCTGTCAGTGTGTTAATATTCCTGAGGACAGTGGGGGTGTTTTACACTTCACAGGGTGTATCTGACTGTGGGTCATGATATACACAGTGTGTCAGTGAGTGTGTGAATATTAATCTGTGTTCTCTGTCAGGGTGTTAATATTCCTGAGTACAGTGGGGGTGTTTTACACTTCACAGGGTTTATCTGACTGTGGGTCATGATACACACAGTGTGTCAGTGAGTGTGTTAATATTAATCTGTATTCTCTGTCAGTGTGTTAATATTCCTGAGGATAGTGGGGGTGTTTTACACTTCACAGGGTTTATCTGACTGTGGGTCATGATATACTCAGTGTGTCAGTGAGTGTGTTAATATTAATCTGTGTTCTCTGTCAGTGTGTTAATATTACTGAGGACAGTGGGGGTGTTTTACACTTCACAGAGTGTATCTGACTGTGGGTCATGATATACACAGTGTGTCAGTGAGTGTGTTAATATTAATCTGTGTTCTCTGTCAGGTGTTAATATTACTGAGGGCAGTGGGGGTGTTTTACACTTCACAGGGTGTATCTAACTGTGGGTCATGATGTACACAGTGTGTCAGTGAGTGTGTTAATATTAATCTGTGTTCTCTGTCAATGTGTTAATATTACTGAGGACAGTGGGGGTGTTTTACACTTCACAGGGTGTATCTGACTGTGGGTCATGATATACACAGTGTGTCAGTGAGTGTGTTAATATTAATCTGTGTTCTCTGTCAGTGTGTTAATATTCCTGAGGACAGTGGGGATGTTTTACACTTCACAGGGTGTATCTGACTCTGGGTCATGATATACACAGTGTGTCAGTGAGTGTGTTAATATTAATCTGTGTTCTCTGTCAGTGTGTTAATATTCCTGAGGACAGTGGGGGTGTTTTACACTTCACAGGGTGTATCTGACTGTGGGTCATGATATACACAGTGTGTCAGTGAGTGTGTTAATATTAATCTGTGTCCTCTGTCAGTGTGTTAATATTACTGAGGACAGTGGGGATGTTTTACACTTCACAGGGTTTATCTGACTGTGGGTCATGATGTACACAGTGTGTCATTGAGTGTGTTAATATTAATCTGTGTTCTCTGTCAGTGTGTTAATATTACTGAGGACAGTGGGGGTGTTTTACACTTCACAGGGTGTATCTGACTGTGGGTCATGATATACACAGTGTGTCAGTGAGAGTGTTAATATTAATCTGTGTTCTCTGTCAGTGTGTTAATATTCCTGAGGACAGTGGGGTGTTTTACACTTCAGAGGGTGTATCTGATTGTGGGTCATGATGTACACAGTGTGTCAGTGAGTGTGTTAATATTAATCTGTGTTCTCTGTCAGTGTGTTAATATTACTGAGGACAGTGGGGGTGTTTTACACTTCACAGGGTTTATCTGACTGTGGGTCATGATATACACAGTGTGTCAGTGAGTGTGTTAATATTAATCTGTGTTCTCTGTCAGTGTGTTAATATTCCTGAGGACAGTGGGGGTGTTTTACACTTCACAGGGTGTATCTGACTATGGGTCATGATGTACAAAGTGTGTCAGTGAGTGTGTTAATATTAATCTGTGTTCTCTGTCAGTGTGTTAATATTACTGAGGACAGTGGGGATGTTTTACACTTCACAGGGTGTATCTGACTGTGGGTCATGATTTACACAGTGTTTCAGTGAGTGTGTTAATATTAATCTGTGTTCTCTGTCAGTGTGTTAATATTACTGAGGACAGTGGGGGTGTTTTACACTTCACAGGGTGTATCTGACTGTGGGTCATGATATACACAGTGTGTCAGTGAGTGTGTTAATATTAATCTGTGTTCTCTGTCAGTGTGTTAATATTACTGAGGACAGTGGGGATGTTTTACTCTTCACAGGGTGTATCTGACTGTGGGTCATGATATACACAGTGTGTCAGTGAGTGTGTTAATATTAATCTGTGTTCTCTGTCAGTGTGTTAATATTACTGAGGACAGTGGGGGTGTTTTACACTTCACCGGGTGTATCTGACTGTGGGTCATGATATACACAGTGTGTCAGTGAGTGTGTTAATATTAATCTGTGTTCTCTGTCAGTGTGTTAATATTCCTGAGGACAGTGGGGGTGTTTTACACTTCACAGGGTGTATCTGACTGTGGGTCATGATGTACACAGTGTGTCAGTGAGTGTGTTAATATTAATCTGTGTTCTCTGTCAGTGTGTTAATATTCCTGAGGACAGTGGGGGTGTTTTACACTTCACACGGTGTATCTGACTGTGGGTCATGATATACACAGTGTGTCAGTGAGTGTGTTAATATTAATCTGTGTTCTCTGTCGGTGTGTTAATATTACTGAGGACAGTGGGGATGTTTTACACTTCACAGGGTGTATCTGACTGTGGGTCATGATATACACAGTGTGTCAGTGAGTGTGTTAATATTAATCTGTGTTCTCTGTCAGTGTGTTAATATTACTGAGGACAGTGGGGATGTTTTACACTTCACAGGGTGTATCTGACTCTGGGTCATGATATACACAGTGTGTCAGTGAGTGTGTTAATATTAATCTGTGTTCTCTGTCAGTGTGTTAATATTACTGAGGACAGTGGGGATGTTTTACTCTTCACAGGGTGTATCTGACTGTGGGTCATGATATACACAGTGTGTCAGTGAGTGTGTTAATATTAATCTGTGTTCTCTGTCAGTGTGTTAATATTACTGAGGACAGTGGGGGTGTTTTACACTTCACAGGGTGTATCTGACTGTGGGTCATGATATACACAGTGTGTCAGTGAGTGTGTTAATATTAATCTGTGTTCTCTGTCGGTGTGTTAATATTACTGAGGACAGTGGGGATGTTTTACACTTCACAGGGTGTATCTGACTGTGGGTCATGATATACACAGTGTGTCAGTGAGTGTGTTAATATTAATCTGTGTTCTCTGTCAGTGTGTTAATATTACTGAGGACAGTGGGGATGTTTTACACTTCACAGGGTGTATCTGACTCTGGGTCATGATATACACAGTGTGTCAGTGAGTGTGTTAATATTAATCTGTGTTCTCTGTCAGTGTGTTAATATTCCTGAGGACAGTGGGGGTGTTTTACACTTCACAGGGTGTATCTGACTCTGGGTCATGATGTACACAGTGTGTCAGTGAGTGTGTTAATATTAATCTGTGTTCTCTGTCAGTGTGTTAATATTCCTGAGGACAGTGGGGGTGTTTTACACTTCACAGGGTGTATCTGACTGTGGGTCATGATATACACAGTGTGTCGGTGAGTGTGTTAATATTAATCTGTGTTCTCTGTCAGTGTGTTAATATTCCTGAGGACAGTGGGGGTGTTTTACACTTCACAGGGTGTACCTGACTGTGGGTCATGATATACACAGTGTGTCAGTGAGTGTGTTAATATTAATCTGTGTTCTCTGTCAGGTGTTAATATTCCTGAGGACAGTGGGGGTGTTTTACACTTCACAGGGTGTATCTGACTGTGGGTCATGATATACACAGTGTGTCAGTCAGTGTGTTAATATTAATCTGTGTACTCTGTCAGTGTGTAAATATTACTGAGGACAGTGGGGGTGTTTTACACTTCACAGGGTGTATCTGACTGTGGGTCATGATATACACAGTGTGTCAGTGAGTGTGTTAATATTAATCTGTGTTCTCTGTCAGGTGTTAATATTACTGAGGACAGTGGGGGTGTTTTACACTTCACAGGGTGTATCTGACTGTGGGTCATGTTATACACAGTGTGTCAGTGAGTGTGCTAATATTAATCTGTGTTCTCTGTCAGTGTGTTAATATTACTGAGGACTGTGGGGGTGTTTTACACTTCACAGGGTGTATCTGACTGTGGGTCATGATGAACACAGTGTGTCAGTGAGTGTGTTAATATTAATCTGTGTTCTCTGTCAGTGTGTTAATATTCCTGAGGACAGTGGGGGTGTTTTACACTTCACAGGGTGTATCTGACTGTGGGTCATGATATACACAGTGTGTCAGTGAGTGTGTTAATATTAATCTGTGTTCTCTGTCAGTGTGTTAATAATACTGAGGACAGTGGGGGTGTTTTACACTTCACAGGGTGTATCTGACTGTGGGTCATGATATACAGAGTGTGTCAGTGAGTGTGTTAATATTAATCTGTGTTCTCTGTCAGTGTGTTAATATTCCTGAGGACAGTAGGGGTGTTTTACACTTCACAGGGTGTATCTGACTGTGGGTCATGATATACTCAGTGTGTCAGTGAGTGTGTTAATATTAATCTGTGTTCTCTGTCAGTGTGTTAATATTCCTGAGGACAGTGGGGGTGTTTTACACTTCACAGGGTGTATCTGACTGTGGGTCATGATGTACACAGTGTGTCAGTGAGTGTGTTAATATTAATCTGTGTTCTCTGTCAGTGTGTTAATATTACCGAGGACAGTGGGGGTGTTTTACACATCACAGGGTGTATCTGACTGTGGGTCATGATGTACACAGTGTGTCAGTGAGTGTGTTAATATTAATCTGAGTTCTCTGTCAGTGTGTTAATATTGCTGAGGACAGTGGGGGTGTTTTACACTTCACAGGGTGTATCTGACTGTGGGTCATGATATACACAGTGTGTCAGTGAGTGTGTTAATATTAATCTGTGTTCTCTGTCAGTGAGTTAATATTACTGAGGACAGTGGGGATGTTTTACACTTCACAGGGTGTATCTGACTGTGGGTCATGATATACACAGTGTGTCAGTGAGTGTGTTAATATTAATCTGTGTTCTCTGTCATTGTGTTAATATTACTGAGGACAGAGGGGGTGTTTTACACTTCACAGGGTGTATCTGACTGTGGGTCATGATATACACAGTGTGTCAGTGAGTGTGTTAATATTAATCTGTGTACTCTGTCAGTGTGTTAATATTCCTGAGGACAGTGGGGGTGTTTTACACTTCACAGGGTGTACCTGACTGTGGGTCATGATGTACACAGTGTGTCAGTGAGTGTGTTAATATTAATCTGTGTACTCTGTCAGTGTGTTAATATTCCTGAGGACAGTGGGGGTGTTTTACACTTCACAGGGTGTATCTGACTGTTGGTCATGATGTACACAGTGTGTCAGTGAGTGTGTTAATATTAATCTGTGTTCTCTGTCAGTGTGTTAATATTACTGAGGACAGTGGGGATGTTTTACACTTCACAGGGTGTATCTGACTGTGGGTCATGATATACACAGTGTGTCAGTGAGTGTGTTAATATTAATCTGTGTTCTCTGTCAGTGTGTTCATATTCCTGAGGACAGTGGGGGTGTTTTACACTTCACAGGGTTTATCTGACTGTGGGTCATGATACACACAGTGTGTCAGTGAGTGTGTTAATATTAATCTGTGTTCTCTGTCAGTGTGTTAATATTCCTGAGGACAGTGGGGGTGTTTTACACTTCACAGGGTGTATCTGACTGTGGGTCATGATATACACAGTGTGTCAGTGAGTGTGTTAATATTAATCTATGTTCTCTGTCAGTGTGTTAATATTACTGAGGACAGTGGGGGTGTTTTACACTTCACAGGGTGTATCTGACTGTGGGTCATGATGTACACAGTGTGTCAGTGAGTGTGTTAATATTAATCTGTGTTCTCTGTCAGTGTGTTAATATTCCTGAGGACAGTGGGGGTGTTTTACACTTCACAGGGTGCATCTGACTGTGGGTCATGATATACACAGTGTGTCAGTGAGTGTGTTAATATTAATCTGTGTTCTCTGTCAGTGTGTTAATATTACTGAGGACAGTGGGGGTGTTTTACACTTCACAGGGTGTATCTGACTGTGGGTCATGATGTACACAGTGTGTCAGTGAGTGTGTTAATATTAATCTGTGTTCTCTGTCAGTGTGTTAATATTCCTGAGGACAGTGGGGGTGTTTTACACTTCACAGGGTGTATCTGACTGTGGGTCATGATATACACAGTGTGTCAGTGAGTGTGTTAATATTAATCTGTGTTCTCTGTCAGTGTGTTAATATTACTGAGGACAGTGGGGGTGTTTTACACTTCACAGGGTTTATCTGACTGTGAGTCATGGTATACACAGTGTGTCAGTGAGTGTGTTAATATTAATCTGTGTTCTCTGTCAGTGTGTTAATATTACTGAGGACAGTGGGGGTGTTTTACACTTCACAGGGTGTATCTGACTGTGGGTCATGATATACACAGTGTGTCAGTGAGTGTGTTAATATTAATCTGTGTTCTCTGTCAGTGTTTTAATATTACTGAGGACAGTGGGGGTGTTTTACACTTCACCGGGTGTATCTGACAGTGGGTCATGAAATACACAGTGTGTCAGTGAGTGTGTTAATATTAATCTGTGTTCTCTGTCAGTGTGTTAATATTACTGAGGACAGTGGGGGTGTTTTACACTTCACAGGGTGTATCTGACTGTGGGTCATGATATACACAGTGTGTCAGTGAGTGTGTTAATATTAATCTGTGTTCTCTGTCAGTGTTTTAATATTACTGAGGACAGTGGGGGTGTTTTACACTTCACCGGGTGTATCTGACAGTGGGTCATGAAATACACAGTGTGTCAGTGAGTGTGTTAATATTAATCTGTGTTCTCTGTCAGTGTGTTAATATTACTGAGGACAGTGGGGGTGTTTTACACTTCACAGGGTTTATCTGACTGTGGGTCATGATACACACAGTGTGTCAGTGAGTGTGTTAATATTAATCTGTATTCTCTGTCAGTGTGTTAATATTCCTGAGGACAGTGGGGGTGTTTTACACTTCACAGGGTTTATCTGACTGTGGGTCATGATATACACAGTGTGTCAGTGAGTGTGTTAATATTAATCTGTGTTCTCTGTCAGTGTGTTAATATTACTGAGGACAGTGGGGGTGTTTTACACTTCACAGAGTGTATCTGACTGTGGGTCATGATATACACAGTGTGTCAGTGAGTGTGTTAATATTAATCTGTGTTCTCTGTCAGGTGTTAATATTACTGAGGGCAGTGGGGGTGTTTTACACTTCACAGGGTGTATCTAACTGTGGGTCATGATGTACACAGTGTGTCAGTGAGTGTGTTAATATTAATCTGTGTTCTCTGTCAATGTGTTAATATTACTGAGGACAGTGGGATGTTTTACACTTCACAGGGTTTATCTGACTGTGGGTCATGATGTACACAGTGTGTCAGTGAGTGTGTTAATATTAATCTGTGTTCTCTGTCAGTGTGTTAATATTACTGAGGACAGTGGGGGTGTTTTACACTTCACAGGGTGTATCTGACTGTGGGTCATGATATACACAGTGTGTCAGTGAGAGTGTTAATATTAATCTGTGTTCTCTGTCAGTGTGTTAATATTCCTGAGGACAGTGGGGTGTTTTACACTTCAGAGGGTGTATCTGATTGTGGGTCATGATGGACACAGTGTGTCAGTGAGTGTGTTAATATTAATCTGTGTTCTCTGTCAGTGTGTTAATATTACTGAGGACAGTGGGGGTGTTTTACACTTCACAGGGTTTATCTGACTGTGGGTCATGATATACACAGTGTGTCAGTGAGTGTGTTAATATTAATCTGTGTTCTCTGTCAGTGTGTTAATATTACTGAGGACAGTGGGGGTGTTTTACACTTCACAGGGTGTATCTGACTGTGGGTCATGATATACACAGTGTGTCAGTGAGTGTGTTAATATTAATCTGTGTTCTCTGTCAGTGTGTTAATATTACTGAGGACAGTGGGGATGTTTTACACTTCACAGGGTGTATCTGACTGTTGGTCATGATGTACACAGTGTGTCAGTGAGTGTGTTAATATTAATCTGTGTTCTCTGTCAGTGTGTTAATATTACTGAGGACAGTGGGGATGTTTTACACTTCACAGGGTGTATCTGACTGTGGGTCATGATATACACAGTGTGTCAGTGAGTGTGTTAATATTAATCTGTGTTCTCTGTCAGTGTGTTAATATTCCTGAGGACAGTGGGGGTGTTTTACACTTCACAGGGTGTATCTGACTGTGGGTCATGATATACACAGTGTGTCAGTGAGTGTGTTAATATTAATCTGTGTTCTCTGTCAGTGTGTTAATATTACTGAGGACAGTGGGGGTGTTTTACACTTCACAGGGTGTATCTGACTCTGGGTCATGATGTACACAGTGTGTCAGTGAGTGTGTTAATATTAATCTGTGTTCTCTGTCAGTGTGTTAATATTACTGAGGACAGTGGGGGTGTTTTACACTTCACAGGGTGTATCTGACTGTGGGTCATGATGTACACAGTGTGTCAGTGAGTGTGTTAATATTAATCTGTGTACTCTGTCAGTATGTTAATATTCCTGAGGACAGTGGGGGTGTTTTACACTTCACAGGGTGCATCTGACTGTGGGTCATGATATACACAGTGTGTCAGTGAGTGTGTTAATATTAATCTGTGTTCTCTGTCAGTGTGTTAATATTACTGAGGACAGTGGGGGTGTTTTACACTTCACAGGGTGTATCTGACTGTGGGTCATGATGTACACAGTGTGTCAGTGAGTGTGTTAATATTAATCTGTGTTCTCTGTCAGTGTGTTAATATTCCTGAGGACAGTGGGGGTGTTTTACACTTCACAGGGTGTATCTGACTGTGGGTCATGATATACACAGTGTGCCAGTGAGTGTGTTAATATTAATCTGTGTTCTCTGTCAGTGTGTTAATATTACTGAGGACAGTGGGGGTGTTTTACACTTCACAGGGTTTATCTGACTGTGGGTCATGATACACACAGTGTGTCAGTGAGTGTGTTAATATTAATCTGTATTCTCTGTCAGTGTGTTAATATTCCTGAGGATAGTGGGGGTGTTTTACACTTCACAGGGTTTATCTGACTGTGGGTCATGATATACACAGTGCGTCAGTGAGTGTGTTAATATTAATCTGTGTTCTCTGTCAGTGTGTTAATATTACTGAGGACAGTGGGGGTGTTTTACACTTCACAGAGTGTATCTGACTGTGGGTCATGATATACACAGTGTGTCAGTGAGTGTGTTAATATTAATCTGTGTTCTCTGTCAGGTGTTAATATTACTGAGGGCAGTGGGGGTGTTTTACACTTCACAGGGTGTATCTAACTGTGGGTCATGATGTACACAGTGTGTCAGTGAGTGTGTTAATATTAATCTGTGTTCTCTGTCAATGTGTTAATATTACTGAGGACAGTGGGGGTGTTTTACACTTCACAGGGTGTATCTGACTCTGGGTCATGATGTACACAGTGTGTCAGTGAGTGTGTTAATATTAATCTGTGTTCTCTGTCAGTGTGTTAATATTACTGAGGACAGTGGGGGTGTTTTACACTTCACAGGGTGTATCTGACTGTGGGTCATGATGTACACAGTGTGTCAGTGAGTGTGTTAATATTAATCTGTGTACTCTGTCAGTATGTTAATATTCCTGAGGACAGTGGGGGTGTTTTACACTTCACAGGGTGCATCTGACTGTGGGTCATGATATACACAGTGTGTCAGTGAGTGTGTTAATATTAATCTGTGTTCTCTGTCAGTGTGTTAATATTACTGAGGACAGTGGGGGTGTTTTACACTTCACAGGGTGTATCTGACTGTGGGTCATGATGTACACAGTGTGTCAGTGAGTGTGTTAATATTAATCTGTGTTCTCTGTCAGTGTGTTAATATTCCTGAGGACAGTGGGGGTGTTTTACACTTCACAGGGTGTATCTGACTGTGGGTCATGATATACACAGTGTGTCAGTGAGTGTGTTAATATTAATCTGTGTTCTCTGTCAGTGTGTTAATATTACTGAGGACAGTGGGGGTGTTTTACACTTCACAGGGTTTATCTGACTGTGGGTCATGATACACACAGTGTGTCAGTGAGTGTGTTAATATTAATCTGTATTCTCTGTCAGTGTGTTAATATTCCTGAGGATAGTGGGGGTGTTTTACACTTCACAGGGTTTATCTGACTGTGGGTCATGATATACACAGTGCGTCAGTGAGTGTGTTAATATTAATCTGTGTTCTCTGTCAGTGTGTTAATATTACTGAGGACAGTGGGGGTGTTTTACACTTCACAGAGTGTATCTGACTGTGGGTCATGATATACACAGTGTGTCAGTGAGTGTGTTAATATTAATCTGTGTTCTCTGTCAGGTGTTAATATTACTGAGGGCAGTGGGGGTGTTTTACACTTCACAGGGTGTATCTAACTGTGGGTCATGATGTACACAGTGTGTCAGTGAGTGTGTTAATATTAATCTGTGTTCTCTGTCAATGTGTTAATATTACTGAGGACAGTGGGATGTTTTACACTTCACAGGGTTTATCTGACTGTGGGTCATGATGTACACAGTGTGTCAGTGAGTGTGTTAATATTAATCTGTGTTCTCTGTCAGTGTGTTAATATTACTGAGGACAGTGGGGGTGTTTTACACTTCACAGGGTGTATCTGACTGTGGGTCATGATATACACAGTGTGTCAGTGAGAGTGTTAATATTAATCTGTGTTCTCTGTCAGTGTGTTAATATTCCTGAGGACAGTGGGGTGTTTTACACTTCAGAGGGTGTATCTGATTGTGGGTCATGATGTACACAGTGTGTCAGTGAGTGTGTTAATATTAATCTGTGTTCTCTGTCAGTGTGTTAATATTACTGAGGACAGTGGGGGTGTTTTACACTTCACAGGGTTTATCTGACTGTGGGTCATGATATACACAGTGTGTCAGTGAGTGTGTTAATATTAATCTGTGTTCTCTGTCAGTGTGTTAATATTCCTGAGGACAGTGGGGGTGTTTTACACTTCACAGGGTGTATCTGACTATGGGTCATGATGTACAAAGTGTGTCAGTGAGTGTGTTAATATTAATCTGTGTTCTCTGTCAGTGTGTTAATATTACTGAGGACAGTGGGGATGTTTTACACTTCACAGGGTGTATCTGACTGTGGGTCATGATTTACACAGTGTTTCAGTGAGTGTGTTAATATTAATCTGTGTTCTCTGTCAGTGTGTTAATATTCCTGAGGACAGTGGGGGTGTTTTACACTTCACAGGGTGTATCTGACTATGGGTCATGATGTACAAAGTGTGTCAGTGAGTGTGTTAATATTAATCTGTGTTCTCTGTCAGTGTGTTAATATTACTGAGGACAGTGGGGGTGTTTTACACTTCACAGGGTGTATCTGACTGTGGGTCATGATTTACACAGTGTTTCAGTGAGTGTGTTAATATTAATCTGTGTTCTCTGTCAGTGTGTTAATATTACTGAGGACAGTGGGGGTGTTTTACACTTCACAGGGTGTATCTGACTGTGGGTCATGATATACACAGTGTGTCAGTGAGTGTGTTAATATTAATCTGTGTTCTCTGTCAGTGTGTTAATATTCCTGAGGACAGTGGGGGTGTTTTACACTTCGCAGGGTGTATCTGACTCTAAGTCATGATTTACACAGTGTGTCAGTGAGTGTGTTAATATTAATCTGTGTTCTCTGTCAGTGTGTTAATATTCCTGAGGACAGTGGGGGTGTTTTACACTTCACAGGGTGTATCTGACTGTGGGTCATGATATACACAGTGTGTCAGTGAGTGTGTTAATATTAATCTGTGTTCTCTGTCAGTGTGTTAATATTACTGAGGACAGTGGGGGTGTTTTACACTTCACAGGGTGTATCTGACTGTGGGTCATGATATACACAGTGTGTCAGTGAGTGTGTTAATATTAATCTGTGTTCTCTGTCAGTGTGTTAATATTCCTGAGGACAGTGGGGGTGTTTTACACTTCACAGGGTGTATCTGACTATGGGTCATGATGTACAAAGTGTGTCAGTGAGTGTGTTAATATTAATCTGTGTTCTCTGTCAGTGTGTTAATATTACTCAGGACAGTGGGGGTGTTTTACACTTCACAGGGTGTATCTGACTGTGGGTCATGATATACACAGTGTGTCAGTGAGTGTGTTAATATTAATCTGTGTTCTCTGTCAGTGTGTTAATATTACTGAGGACAGTGGGGATGTTTTACACTTCACAGGGTGTATCTGACTGTGGGTCATGATATACACAGTGTGTCAGTGAGTGTGTTAATATTTATCTGTGTTCTCTGTCAGTGTGCTAATATTGCTGAGGACAGTGGGGGTGTTTTACACTTCACAGGGTGCATCTGACTGTGGGTCATGATATACACAGTGTGTCAGTGAGTGTGTTAATATTAATCTGTGTTCTCTGTCAGTGTGTTAATATTACTGAGGACAGTGGGGGTGTTTTACACTTCACAGAGTGTATCTGACTGTGGGTCATGATATACACAGTGTGTCAGTGAGTGTGTTAATATTAATCTGTGTTCTCTGTCAGGTGTTAGTATTACCGAGGACAGTGGGGTGTTTTACACTTCACAGGGTGTATCTGGCTGTGGGTCATGATATACACAGTGTGTCAGTGAGTGTGTTAATATTAATCTGTGTTCTCTGTCAGTGTGTTAATATTCCTGAGGACAGTGGGGTGTTTTACACTTCACAGGGTGTATCTGACTGTGGGTCATGATGTACACAGTGTGTCAGTGAGTGTGTTAATATTAATCTGTGTTCTCTGTCAATGTGTTAATATTACTGAGGACAGTGGGATGTTTTACACTTCACAGGGTTTATCTGACTGTGGGTCATGATATACACAGTGTGTCAGTGAGTGTGTTAATATTAATCTGTGTTCTCTGTCAGTGTGTTAATATTCCTGAGGACAGTGGGGGTGTTTTACACTTCACAGGGTGTATCTGGCTGTGGGTCATGAATTACACAGTGTGTCAGTGAGAGTGTTAATATTAATCTGTGTTCTCTGTCAGTGTGTTAATATTCCTGATGACAGTGGGGGTGTTTTACACTTCACAGGGTGTATCTGACTGTGGGTCATGATATACACAGTGTGTCAGTGAGTGTGTTAATATTAATCTGTGTTCTCTGTCAGTGTGTTAATATTACTGAGGACAGTGGGGGTGTTTTACACTTCACAGGGTTTATCTGACTGTGGGTCATGATATACACAGTGTGTCAGTGAGTGTGTTAATATTAATCTGTGTTCTCTGTCAGTGTGTTAATATTACTGAGGACAGTGGGGGTGTTTTACACTTCACAGGGTGTATCTGACTGTGGGTCATGATATACACAGTGTGTCAGTGAGTGTGTTAATATTAATCTGTGTTCTCTGTCAGTGTGTTAATATTACTGAGGACAGTGGGGGTGTTTTACACTTCACAGGGTGTATCTGACTGTGGGTCATGATGTACACAGTGTGTCAGTGAGTGTGTTAATATTAATCTGTGTTCTCTGTCAGTGTGTTAATATTACTGAGGACAGTGGGGGTGTTTTACACTTCACCGGGTGTATCTGACCCTGGGTCATGATGTACACAGTGTGTCAGTGAGTGTGTTAATATTAATCTGTGTTCTCTGTCAGTGTGTTAATATTACTGAGGACAGTGGGGGTGTTTTACACTTCACAGGGTGTATCTGACTGTGGGTCATGATATGCACAGTGTGTCAGTGAGTGTGTTAATATTAATCTGTGTTCTCTGTCAGTGTGTTAATATTCCTGAGGACAGTGGGGGTGTTTTACACTTCACAGGGTGTATCTGACTGTGGGTCATGATATACACAGTGTGTCAGTGAGTGTGTTAATATTAATCTGTGTACTCTGTCAGTGTGTTAATATTACTGAGGACAGTGGGGGTGTTTTACACTTCACAGGGTGTATCTGACTGTGGGTCATGATATACACAGTGTGTCAGTGAGTGTGTTAATATTAATCTGTGTTCTCTGTCAGTGTGTTAATATTCCTGAGGACAGTGGGGGTGTTTTACACTTCACAGGGTGTATCTGACTATGGGTCATGATGTACAAAGTGTGTCAGTGAGTGTGTTAATATTAATCTGTGTTCTCTGTCAGTGTGTTAATATTACTCAGGACAGTGGGGGTGTTTTACACTTCACAGGGTGTATCTGACTGTGAGTCATGATATACACAGTGTGTCAGTGAGTGTGTTAATATTAATCTGTGTTCTCTGTCAGTGTGTTAATATTACTGAGGACAGTGGGGATGTTTTACACTTCACAGGGTGTATCTGACTGTGGGTCATGATATACACAGTGTGTCAGTGAGTGTGTTAATATTAATCTGTGTTCTCTGTCAGTGTGTTAATATTACTGAGGACAGTGGGGATGTTTTACACTTCACAGGGTGTATCTGACTGTGGGTCATGATATACACAGTGTGTCAGTGAGTGTGTTAATATTTATCTGTGTTCTCTGTCAGTGTGCTATTATTGCTGAGGACAGTGGGGGTGTTTTACACTTCACAGGGTGCATCTGACTGTGGGTCATGATATACACAGTGTGTCAGTGAGTGTGTTAATATTAATCTGTGTTCTCTGTCAGTGTGTTAATATTACTGAGGACAGTGGGGGTGTTTTACACTTCACAGAGTGTATCTGACTGTGGGTCATGATATACACAGTGTGTCAGTGAGTGTGTTAATATTAATCTGTGTTCTCTGTCAGGTGTTAGTATTACCGAGGACAGTGGGGTGTTTTACACTTCACAGGGTGTATCTGGCTGTGGGTCATGATATACACAGTGTGTCAGTGAGTGTGTTAATATTAATCTGTGTTCTCTGTCAGTGTGTTAATATTCCTGAGGACAGTGGGGTGTTTTACACTTCACAGGGTGTATCTGACTGTGGGTCATGATGTACACAGTGTGTCAGTGAGTGTGTTAATATTAATCTGTGTTCTCTGTCAATGTGTTAATATTACTGAGGACAGTGGGATGTTTTACACTTCACAGGGTTTATCTGACTGTGGGTCATGATATACACAGTGTGTCAGTGAGTGTGTTAATATTAATCTGTGTTCTCTGTCAGTGTGTTAATATTCCTGAGGACAGTGGGGGTGTTTTACACTTCACAGGGTGTATCTGGCTGTGGGTCATGAATTACACAGTGTGTCAGTGAGAGTGTTAATATTAATCTGTGTTCTCTGTCAGTGTGTTAATATTCCTGATGACAGTGGGGGTGTTTTACACTTCACAGGGTGTATCTGACTGTGGGTCATGATATACACAGTGTGTCAGTGAGTGTGTTAATATTAATCTGTGTTCTCTGTCAGTGTGTTAATATTACTGAGGACAGTGGGGGTGTTTTACACTTCACAGGGTTTATCTGACTGTGGGTCATGATATACACAGTGTGTCAGTGAGTGTGTTAATATTAATCTGTGTTCTCTGTCAGTGTGTTAATATTACTGAGGACAGTGGTGGTGTTTTACACTTCACAGGGTGTATCTGACTGTGGGTCATGATATACACAGTGTGTCAGTGAGTGTGTTAATATTAATCTGTGTTCTCTGTCAGTGTGTTAATATTACTGAGGACAGTGGGGGTGTTTTACACTTCACAGGGTGTATCTGACTGTGGGTCATGATGTACACAGTGTGTCAGTGAGTGTGTTAATATTAATCTGTGTTCTCTGTCAGTGTGTTAATATTACTGAGGACAGTGGGGGTGTTTTACACTTCACCGGGTGTATCTGACTCTGGGTCATGATGTACACAGTGTGTCAGTGAGTGTGTTAATATTAATCTGTGTTCTCTGTCAGTGTGTTAATATTACTGAGGACAGTGGGGGTGTTTTACACTTCACAGGGTGTATCTGACTGTGGGTCATGATATGCACAGTGTGTCAGTGAGTGTGTTAATATTAATCTGTGTTCTCTGTCATTGTGTTAATATTCCTGAGGACAGTGGGGGTGTTTTACACTTCACAGGGTGTATCTGACTGTGGGTCATGATATACACAGTGTGTCAGTGAGTGTGTTAATATTAATCTGTGTACTCTGTCAGTGTGTTAATATTACTGAGGACAGTGGGGGTGTTTTACACTTCACAGGGTGTATCTGACTGTGGGTCATGATATACACAGTGTGTCAGTGAGTGTGTTAATATTAATCTGTGTTCTCTGTCAGTGTGTTAATATTACTGAGGACAGTGGGGGTGTTTTACACTTCACAGGGTGTATCTGACTGTGGGTCATGATATACACAGTGTGTCAGTGAGTGTGTTAATATTAATCTGTGTTCTCTGTCAGTGTGTTAATATTCCTGAGGACAGTGGGGGTGTTTTACACTTCACAGGGTGTATCTGACTGTGGGTCATGATATACAGAGTGTGTCAGTGAGTGTGTTAATATTAATCTGTGTTCTCTGTCAGTGTGTTAATATTCCTGAGGACAGTGGGGGTGTTTACACTTCACAGGGTGTATCTGACTGTGGGTCATGATGTACACAGTGTGTCAGTGAGTGTGTTAATATTAATCTGTGTCCTCTGTCAGTGTGTTAATATTACTGAGGACAGTGGGGGTGTTTTACACTTCACAGTGTTTATCTGACTGTGGGTCATGATATACACAGTGTATCAGTGAGTGTGTTAATATTAATCTGTGTTCTCTGTCAGTGTGTTAATATTGCTGAGGACAGTGGGGGTGTTTTACAATTCACAGGGTGTATCTGACTGTGGGTCATGATGTACACAGTGTGTCAGTGAGTGTGTCAATATTAATCTGTGTTCTCTGTCAGTGTGTTAATATTCCTGAGGACAGTGGGGGTGTTTTACACTTCACAGGGTGTATCTGACTCTGGGTCATGATGTACACAGTGTGTCAGTGAGTGTTTTAATATTAATCTGTGTTCTCTGTCAGTGTGTTAATATTACTGAGGACAGTGGGGGTGTTTTACACTTCACCGGGTGTATCTGACTCTGGGTCATGATGTACACAGTGTGTCAGTGAGTGTGTTAATATTAATCTGTGTTCTCTGTCAGTGTGTTAATATTACTGAGGACAGTGGGGGTGTTTTACACTTCACAGGGTGTATCTGACTGTGGGTCATGATATACACAGTGTGTCAGTGAGTGTGTTAATATTAATCTGTGTTCTCTGTCAGTGTGTTAATATTGCTGAGGACAGTGGGGGTGTTTTACACTTCACAGGGTGTATCTGACTGTGGGTCATGATATACACAGTGTGTCAGTGAGTGTGTTAATATTAATCTGTGTACTCTGTCAGTGTGTTAATATTACTGAGGACAGTGGGGATGTTTTACACTTCACAGGGTGTATCTGACTGTGGGTCATAATGTACACAGTGTGTCAGTGAGTGTGTTAATATTAATCTGTGTTCTCTGTCAGTGTGTTAATATTCCTGAGGGCAGTGGGGATGTTTTACACTTCACAGGGTGTATCTGACTGTGGGTCATAATGTACACAGTGTGTCAGTGAGTGTGTTAATATTAATCTGTGTTCTCTGTCAGTGTGTTAATATTCCTGAGGACAGTGGGGGTGTTTTACACTTCACAGGGTGTATCTGACTGTGGGTCATGATGTACACAGTGTGTCAGTGAGTGTGTTAATATTAATCTGTGTTCTCTGTCAGTGTGTTAATATTCCTGAGGACAGTGGGGGTGTTTTACACTTCACAGGGTTTATCTGACTGTGGGTCATGATGTACACAGTGTGTCAGTGAGTGTGTTAATATTAATCTGTGTTCTCTGTCAGGGTGTTAATATTCCTGAGGACAGTGGGGGTGTTTTACACTTCACAGGGTTTATCTGACTGTGGGTCATGATATACACAGTGTGTCAGTGAGTGTGTTAATATTAATCTGTGTTCTCTGTCAGTGTGTTAATATTACCGAGGACAGTGGGGGTGTTTTACACTTCACAGGGTTTATCTGACTGTGGGTCATGATGTACACAGTGTGTCAGTGAGTGTGTTAATATTAATCTGTGTTCTCTGTCAGTGTGTTAATATTCCTGAGGACAGTGGGGGTGTTTTACACTTCACAGGGTGTATCTGACTGTGGGTCATGATATACACAGTGTGTCAGTGAGTGTGTTAATATTAATCTGTGTTCTCTGTCATTGTGCTAATATTACTGAGGACAGTGGGGGTGTTTTACACTTCACAGGGTGTATCAGACTGTGGGTCATGATATACACAGTGTGTCAGTGAGTGTGTTAATATTAATCTGTGTTCTCTGTCAGTGTGTTAATACTACTGAGGACAGTGGGGGTGTTTTACACTTCACAGGGTGTATCTGACTGTGGGTCATGATGTACACAGTGTGTCAGTGAGTGTGTTAATATTAATCTGTGTTCTCTGTCAGTGTGTTAATATTACTGAGGACAGTGGGGGTGTTTTACACTTCACAGGGTGTATCTGACTGTGGGTCATGATGTACACAGTGTGTCAGTGAGTGTGTTAATATTAATCTGTGTACTCTGTCAGTGTGTTAATATTACTGAGGACAGTGGGGGTGTTTTACACTTCACAGGGTGTATCTGACTGTGGGTCATGATGTACACAGTGTGTCAGTGAGTATGTTAATATTAATCTGTGTTCTCTGTCAGTGTGTTAATATTACTGAGGACAGTGGGGGTGTTTTACACTTCACCGGGTGTATCTGACTCTGGGTCATGATGTACACAGTGTGTCAGTGAGTGTGTTAATATTAATCTGTGTTCTCTGTCAGTGTGTTAATATTACTGAGGACAGTGGGGGTGTTTTACACTTCACAGGGTGTATCTGACTGTGGGTCATGATATACACAGTGTGTCAGTGAGTGTGTTAATATTAATCTGTGTTCTCTGTCAGTGTGTTAATATTGCTGAGGACAGTGGGGGTGTTTTACACTTCACAGGGTGTATCTGACTGTGGGTCATGATATACACAGTGTGTCAGTGAGTGTGTTAATATTAATCTGTGTACTCTGTCAGTGTGTTAATATTACTGAGGACAGTGGGGGTGTTTTACACTTCACAGGGTGTATCTGACTGTGGGTCATGATATACACAGTGTGTCATTGAGTGTGTTAATATTAATCTGTGTCCTCTGTCAGTGTGTTAATATTACTGAGGACAGTGGGGGTGTTTTACACTTCACAGTGTTTATCTGACTGTGGGTCATGATGTACACAGTGTGTCAGTGAGTGTGTTAATATTAATCTGTGTACTCTGTCAGTGTGTTAATATTGCTGAGGACAGTGGGGGTGTTTTACACTTCACAGGGTGTATCTGACTGTGGGTCATGATGTACACAGTGTGTCAGTGAGTGTGTTAATATTAATCTGTGTTCTCTGTCAGTGTGTTAATATTCCTGAGGACAGTGGGGGTGTTTTACACTTCACAGGGTGTATCTGACTCTGGGTCATGATGTACACAGTGTGTCAGTGAGTGTTTTAATATTAATCTGTGTTCTCTGTCAGTGTGTTAATATTACTGAGGACAGTGGGGGTGTTTTACACTTCACCGGGTGTATCTGACTCTGGGTCATGATGTACACAGTGTGTCAGTGAGTGTGTTAATATTAATCTGTGTTCTCTGTCAGTGTGTTAATATTACTGAGGACAGTGGGGGTGTTTTACACTTCACAGGGTGTATCTGACTGTGGGTCATGATATACACAGTGTGTCAGTGAGTGTGTTAATATTAATCTGTGCACTCTGTCAGTGTGTTAATATTACTGAGGACAGTGGGGGTGTTTTACACTTCACAGTGTTTATCTGACTGTGGGTCATGATATACACAGTGTATCAGTGAGTGTGTTAATATTAATCTGTGTTCTCTGTCAGTGTGTTAATATTGCTGAGGACAGTGGGGGTGTTTTACACTTCACAGGGTGTATCTGAATGTGGGTCATGATGTACACAGTGTGTCAGTGAGTGTGTTAATATTAATCTGTGTTCTCTGTCAGTGTGTTAATATTACTGAGGACAGTGGGGGTGTTTTACACTTCACAGGGTGTATCTGACTCTGGGTCATGATGTGCACAGTGTGTCAGTGAGTGTTTTAATATTTATCTGTGTACTCTGTCAGTGTGTTAATATTACTGAGGACAGTGGGGGTGTTTTACACTTCACAGGGTGTATCTGACTGTGGGTCATGATATACACAGTGTGTCAGTGAGTGTGTTAATATTAATCTGTGTACTCTGTCAGTGTGTTAATATTACTGAGGACAGTGGGGGTGTTTTACACTTCACAGTGTTTATGTGACTGTGGGTCATGATATACACAGTGTATCAGTGAGTGTGTTAATATTAATCTGTGTTCTCTGTCAGTGTGTTAATATTGCTGAGGACAGTGGGGGTGTTTTACACTTCACAGGGTGTATCTGACTGTGGGTCATGATGTACACAGTGTGTCAGTGAGTGTGTTAATATTAATCTGTGTTCTCTGTCAGTGTGTTAATATTCCTGAGGACAGTGGGGGTGTTTTACACTTCACAGGGTGTATCTGACTCTGGGTCATGATGTACACAGTGTGTCAGTGAGTGTGTTAATATTAATCTGTGTTCTCTGTCAGTGTGCTAATATTACTGAGGACAGTGGGGGTGTTTTACACTTCACAGGGTGTATCTGACTGTGGGTCATGATATACACAGTGTGTCAGTGAGTCTGTTAATATTAATCTGTGTTCTCTGTCAGTGTGTTAATATTACTGAGGACAGTGGGGGTGTTTTACACTTCACAGGGTGTATCTGACTGTGGGTCATGATATACACAGTGTGTCAGTGAGTGTGTTAATATTAATCTGTGTTCTCTGTCAGTGTGTTAATATTACTGAGGACAGTGGGGATGTTTTACACTTCACAGGGTGTATCTGACTGTGGGTCATGATATACACAGTGTGTCAGTGAGTGTGTTAATATTAATCTGTGTTCTCTGTCAGTGTGTTAATATTACTGAGGACAGTGGGGATGTTTTACACTTCACAGGGTGTATCTGACTGTGGGTCATGATATACACAGTGTGTCAGTGAGTGTGTTAATATTAATCTGTGTTCTCTGTCAGTGTGTTAATATTACTGAGGACAGTGGGGATGTTTTACACTTCACAGGGTGTATCTGACTGTGGGTCATGATATACACAGTGTGTCAGTGAGTGTGTTAATATTAATCTGTGTTCTCTGTCAGTGTGTTAATATTACTGAGGACAGTGGGGGTGTTTTACACTTCACAGGGTGTATCTGACTGTGGGTCATGATATACACAGTGTGTCAGTGAGTGTGTTAATATTAATCTGTGTTCTCTGTCAGTGTGTTAATATTACTGAGGACAGTGGGGGTGTTTTACACTTCACAGGGTGTATCTGACTGTGGGTCATGATGTACACAGTGTGTCAGTGAGTGTGTTAATATTAATCTGTGTTCTCTGTCAGGTGTTAATATTCCTGAGGACAGTGGGTATGTTTTACACTTCACAGGGTGTATCTGACTGTGGGTCATGATATACACAGTGTGTCAGTGAGTGTGTTAATATTAATCTGTGTTCTCTGTCAGTGTGTTAATATTCCTGAGGGCAGTGGGGGTGTTTTACACTTCACAGGGTGTATCTGACTGTGGGTCATGATATACACAGTGTGTCAGTGAGTGTGTTAATATTAATCTGTGTTCTCTGTCAGTGTGTTAATATTCCACCCTAGCCAAATCGCCCCTATCACATTTTACTCTCTCTCTCCCCCCACAACTCCTCTTGCACCTTCTCCTCCTTTGAGCTCATCACTTTGTTCCCCAAATCCCATCCCCCACTCCCATACACCATTCCCCGATACCACTACCCCCTAACACCCCTCCCTCACTCCCATACCCCACATCCCACCCAGCCACCCCTCTCCCACTCCCCTTCCCCACTCCCCTCCCAACTTCCCTACTTCATTCCCCTCCCCCACTTCCCAACCCCACCCCCAACTACACTCCCCTATCCCACTGCTTCCCCCACTGCCCTCCCTCACTCTCCTACCCCACACCCCTCCCCCACTCCCCTCCCCCACTCCCCTCCCCAACTCCCCTCAACCGCTCCACTCCCCAACTCCATCACTATCGCCCCTCCCCCACTCCCCTCCCCCACTCCCCTCCGCCAATCCGCTCCCCCACTCCCCTCCACACTCCCCTCCCCAACTCCGCTCCCCTACACACCTCTTCCCTCCCCTCCCACACTACCCTCCCACACTCCCCAGCCCACTTCCCTCCCCCACTCCCCTACCCCATTCCTGCTGCCACTCCCCTACCCTACTCCCCTTCCCCACTCCACTCCCCTCTCAATGCCTCCACTCCCCTACCGCACTCCCCTCCCCAGTCCCCTTACCACTCCACTCCCACACTCCCCTACATCATTCACCTACCCCACTCCCCTACACCACTCCCATCCCCCACTCCCCTCCCACACTCCCCTTCCCTACTCCCTTCCCACACTCCCCCTACCGAACTCCCCTCCCACACTCCCCGACCACACTCCCCTACCACGCTCCCCTCCCCCACTCCCCTCTCCCAGCCCTGACTCACCTACCGCACTCCACTACCCCACTTCCTTTCCCCCACTCCCCACTCCCACTCCCTTCACCCACTCCCCTACGCCACTCCCATACCCCACTCCCCTCTCCCACTCCCTGTCCCCCACTCCCCTCCCCCACTCCCCTAACCCACTCCCCTACCCCACTCCCCTTTATCACTCCCCTACCAGACCCCCTGTCCCCCAATCCCTGTTCCCCCACTCCCTGTCCCCCACTCCCCTCCCCCACTCCCCTCCTCACTCTCCTACCCCACACTCCTCTCCCACTCCCCGCCACACTCCCCTCCCCAACTCCCCTCAACCGCTCCACTCCCCAACTCCACCAGCAGCTCCTCTCGCCCACTCCCTTCCCCAACTCCCCTGCACCAATCCCCTCCACCAATCCCCTCCCCCAGACCCCTCCCCACTCCCCTCCCCAACTCTGCGCCCCTACTCCCCTCTCCGCTCCCCTCCCACTCTACCCTCCCTCACTCCCCAGCTCACTCCCTCCCGCACTCCCCTACCCCATTCCTGCCGCCACTCCCCTCCCCCACTCCCCTCCCCTACTCCACACCCGTCTCACTGCCCCACTCCCCTACCCCACTCCCCTCGCCAGTCCCCTTTCCACTCCACTCCCACACACCCCTACATCACTGCCCTACCCCACTCCCCTACCCCACTCCCATCCCCCACTCCCTTACAACACACCCCTTCCCTACTCCCTTCCCACACTCCCCCTACCACACTCCCCTCCCCCACTACCCTCCCCCCACCCCAACTCACCTACCGCACTCCCCTACACCACTTCCTGTCCCCCACTCCCCTCCCCCACTCCCCTATATCACTCCCCTACCCCATTACCTATCCCCCACTCCCTGTCCCCCACTCCCCTCCCCCACTCCCCTACCCCACTCCCCTACCCCACTCCCCTCGACCACTCCCCTAACCCACCCCCCTATATCACTCCCCTACCCCACTCCCCCTGTCCCCCATTCCCTGTCCCCCACTCCCCTCCACAACTCACCTCCCCCACTCCCCTACTCCACTCCCGCACCCCACTCCTTACCCCCACTCCTCTACCCAACTCCCCTCCCCAACTCCCCTCCCCCCTCCCCTCCCCCACTCCCCACCCAACTCATTACCCCACTCCCCTACCCCACACCCCTCACCAACTCCCTTACCACCAGCCCCTACTCCACTCCCCTCCCAAACTCACCTCCCCCACTCCCCTGGAAAACAACTCCCCTCCCTCACTTCCCTCCAGAACACCCCTCCCCAAATCCCCCCAACAGCCCTCCCCCACCTCCCTCCCCCACACCCATCCCCCACTCCCCTCCCCAACTCCTCTCCCCACTCCCCTCCCCCTCTCCCCGCCCCAGCTCCCCTCGTCCACTCCCCTCCCACATTAACTTCCCCCACTCTCCTCTCCACTCCCCTCCCCAACTAGCCTCCCCAACTCCGCTACCACACTCCCCTACCCCATTCGCTGAACCCACTCCCTTACCACACCCCACCACCAATCCCCTCCCCTACTCCGATCCACCACTCCGCTTCCCTCCACCTCTTCACTGCCCTCACCTAAGACAATCCCATCCTCCACTACCCTCCCCCACTCCCCTGCCCCACTCCCCGACCCCACACCCCGACCGCAGTGCCCTCCACAACTCCCCTACCCCACTCCCCTACCCCACTCCCCTACCACACTCCCCTACCCCACTCCCCTCCACAACTCCCCTACCCCACTCCCCTACCCCATTCCCCTCCTCCACACCCCTCCCCACTCCCCTACCTCACTCCCCTCCCCACACCCCTACCCACCTCTCCTACCCCACTCCCCTCCCCCACTCCCCTACCCCACTCCCTCTACAACTCCCCTACCCCACTCCCCTACCACACTGCCCTACCCCACACCCCTACCCCAATCCCCTACCACTCTCCCCTACCCCACTCCCCTCCACCACTCCAATACCTCACTACCCTCCCCTACTCCCGTACCCACATCTCCTACCACACCCCTTCCCCACTCCCCTTCCCTCCACCTCCTCACTGCCCTCCACTACCCAACACCTCGACCCTACACACATCCTCACTCCCCTCCCCACTCCCCTTCCCTCCACCTCCTCACTGCGCTCACCTATCCCACGCCCCTTTCCCACTCCCTACATAACTCCCCTCCCCCACTCCCCTCCCCCACTCCCCTCCCAAACTCCCTGACCACATCCCCTACCCAATTCTCCTACCTCACTCCCCTACCTCACACCCTTACCACACCCCCTCCTCCAATCACCTCACCCACTCCCCTCCACCACTCAGTTCCCTCCACCTCTTCACTGCCCTGCCCAACCACACTCCCATCCCCCAGTACACTCCCCCAATCCCCAACCCCACTCCCCTCCCCCATTCCCCTACTGCACTCCCTCTACAACTCCCCTACCCCAATCCCCTAACACACTCCCCTACCCCACTCCCCTCCACCACTCCCATACCTCACTATCCTCCCCTACTCCCGTACCCACATCTCCTACCACATCCCTTCCCCACTCCCCTTCCCGCCACCTCCTCACTGCCCTCCACTACCCAACACCTCGGCCCTACACACATCCTCACTCCCCTCACCACTCCCCTTCCCTCCACCTCCTCACTGCGCTTCCCTATCCCACGCCCCTTTCCCACTCCCTACATCACTCCCCTCCCCCCCTCCCCTCCCCCACTCCCCTCCCAAACTCCCTGACCACATCCCCTACCCAATTCTCCTACCTCACTTCCCTACCTCACACCCTTACCACACCCCCTCCTCCAATCACCTCACCCACTCCCCTCCACCACTCAGCTCCCTCCACCTCTTCACTGCCCTGCCCAACCACACACCCATCCCCCAGTACACTCCCCCAATCCCCAACCCCACTCCCCTCCCCCATTCCCCTACTGCACTCCCTCTACAACTCCCCTACCCCACTCCCCTACCACACTGCCCTACCCCACTCCCCTACCCCAATCCCCTACCACGCTCCCCTACCCCACTCCCCTCAACCACTCCCATACCTCACTACCCTCCCCTACTCCCGTACCCACATCTCCTACCACACCCCTTCCCCACTCCCTTTCCCTCCACATCCTCACTGCCCTCCACTACCCAACACCTCGACCCTCCCCACATCCTCACTCCCCTCCCCACTCCCCTTCCCTCCACCTCCTCACTGCGCTTCCCTATCCCACGCCCCTTTCCCACTCCCTACATCACTCCCCTCCCCCACTCCCCTCCCCCACTCCCCTCACGAACTCCCATACCTCACTACCCTCCCCTACTCCCGTACCCACCTCTCCTACCACACCCCTTCCCCACTCCCCTTCCCTCCACCTCCTCACTGCCCTCCACTACCCAACTCCTCGACCCTACACACATCCTCACTCCCCTCCCCACTCCCCTTCCCTCCACCTCCTCACTGCGCTCCCCGATCCCACGCCCCTTTCCCACTCCCTGCATCACTCCCCTCCCCCATTCCCCTCCCCCACTCCCCTCACCAACTCCCCTCACCCACTCCCCTACATCACTCCCCTACCCCATTCCTTGTCGCCCACTCCCCTCTCCCACTCCCCTCTGCCACTCCCCTAACGCAGTCGCCTTTCCCATTCCCCTACCTCACTCCCCTCCCCCACTCCCCTCTCCCACTCCCCTCCCCCACTCCCCTCCCCCACTCCTCACACCAACTCCCCTCCCCCACTCCCCTACTCCACTCCCCTCTCCCCACCCCCACGGACCTATGTCACTCCCCTACCCCACTCCCTCTCCCCCACTCCCCTCCCTCCCCTCCCACACTCCATACCCCACTCCCCTACCCCACACCCCTACCCCACTCTATACCCCCACTCCCATCCCCAACTCCCCTCCCCACTCCCCTACCCCACTCTCACACCCCACTACACTCCCCCACTCCTCTCACACACTCCCCTCCCCCTCTCCTCTCCGCAACTCCCCGCAACCACCTCTCCCCATGCCCCTCCCCCACTCACTTCCCCCACTCCCCTACCGCGGTCCCCTATCCAACCCTCCCCAACTCCCCTTCCCAACTACCATCCCCAACTCTCCTCCCTCACTCCCCCACCAATTCCCATACCCAACTCCCCTGCACCACTTACCACCCCACTCCCTTCCCCCACACCCCTTCTCAACTCCCCTCCCTCACTCCCCTCCCCAACTCCACTCCCCAACTCCCCTCCCATACTACACTCCCCCACTGTCCTCCTCAACTCCCCGCACTAACTTCCATACCCGACTCCCCTACTCCACTCCCCTCCTTCACTCCCCTTCTCACATCCTCCCCATCTCCCCTCCCTCACTCCCCTCCCTCAATCCCCTCCCTCTTTCCCCTCCCCCACTCCCCTACCCCACTCCCCTACCCCATCCCGTACCCCACACCCCTACCCCACACCCCTACCCCACTCCCCACCCCCACTCCCATCCCCAATTCCCCACCCTCACTCCCCTCACTCACTCCCCTGCCCCACTCCGCTCACCCACTCCTCTCCCGAACTCTCCATCCCCACCCCCCTCACCAACTCCCATACCCAACTCCCATGCTCCACATCCCACCCTACTCCCCACCCCACTCCCCTCCCCACGCCCCTCCCCATTCCACTCCCCTCTCCCCTCCCCCACGGACCTTTGCCACTCCCCTACCCCACTCCCAGTCCCCCACTCCCCTCCCTCATTCCCCTCCCCCAGTCCCCTTCCCCACTCCCCTACTGCACACCCATACCCCACTCCTCACACCCACTCCCATACCCAACAAGCCTCCCCCACTCCCCTACCGCACACCTGCACCCCACTACACTCCCCTCCCCCTCTCCTCTCCGCAACTCCCCGCAACCACTCCGCTCCCCAACCCCTGCCGCAACTCCCCTCCCCCACTGTACTACCCCACTCCTCTACCCCACTCCCCTCCCCAACTCCCCTCCCCCAACACTCCTCCCGCACTTCCCTCACAATCTCCCATACCCCACTCCCCTACTCCACTCCCCGTCAGCACTCCCCTACCCCAATCCCCTACACCACTCCACTCTCCTAACCCACTCCCTTCCCCCACTCCCTTCCCCCACTCCCTTCCCCCACTCGCTTCCCCCACTCGCTTCCCCCACTCCCCTACCCCCACTCCCCTACCCCCACTCCCCTACCCCACTCCGCTACCCCACTCCCTGACACCACATCCCTACCGCAGTCCGCTCCCCAACTTTCCTACCCCACTCCCCTCCCCTCCACCTCCTCACTGCCCTCCACTACCCAACTCTCCTAACCCACACACCTCCCCCACTCTACTCCCCAACTCCCCTTCCCTCCACTCCCCTCCCCTCTCCCTGCCCCCACTCACTTACGCCACTCCCCTACCCCATTCACTGTCCCCCATTCCCCTCCCACATTCCCCTACCGCACTCACAAACCCCAATCCCCTCTCCCACTCCTCCACCCGACTCCCCTCCCCCTCTCCTCTCCTCTCCGCATCTCCCCTTCCCCACTCCTCTCCCACACTCCCTGCCTCAACTCCCGTCTCTCACTCCCCTAAACAACTCCCCTTCCCCCTCCCCTCCCCCACTCCCCTCCCCCACTCCCATCCCCCACTCCCCTATCCCACTCCCCTATCCCACTCCCCTCCCCCACTCCCCTCCCTCACTTCCCTCGTCAACTCCCCTCCCTCACTCCCCTCCGCCAACTCCCCTCCGCCAACTCCCCTCCCCCAACTCCCCTCCCCCAACTCCCCTCCCCCACTCCCCTCTCCTCTACTCCCCAAATCTCCTCCCCCAATTCCTGTCCGCCACTCACCTTCACAAACCCCCTCCCCCGCTCCCCTCCCCCGCCCCCTCCCCACCCCCTCCCCCGCTCCCCTCCCCTCCCCCACTCCGTCCACCATTCCGCATCCCTGCACCTCCTCACTGCCCACCGTACCCCACTCCCCTCCCCCACTCCCCTACCCCATTCCACTCCCCTTCCCTCCAAATCCTCACTGCCCTCCCCTACACCACGCCCCTACCCCACTCTATACCCCCACTCCCCCACCGCACTCCCCTCCACAACTCCCCTACTCCACTCCCCTACCCCACTCCCCGTCAACACACCCTTACCCCACTCCGCTACCCCACTCCCTGACATCACATCCCTACCGCAGTCCGCTCCCCAACTTTCCTACCCCACTCCCTTCCCCTCCACCTCCTCACTGCCCTCCACTACCCAACTCTCCTAACCCACACACCTCCCCCACTCCACTCCCCAACTCCCCTTCCCTCCACTCCCCTCCCCTCTCCCTGCCCCCACTCACTTACGCCACTCCCCTACCCCATTCACTGTCCCCCACTCCCCTCCCACACTCCCCTACCGCACTCACAAACCCACTCCCCTCTCCCACTCCTCCACCCGACTCCCCTCCCCCTCTCCTCTCCTCTCCGCATCTCCCCTTCCCCACTCCTCTCCCACACTCCCTGCCTCAACTCCCGTCTCTCACTCCCCTAAACAACTCCCCTTCCCCCTCCCCTCCCCCAATCCCCTCCCCCACTCCCATCCCCCATTCCCTATCCAACTCCCCTATCCCACTCCCCTCCCCCACTCCCCTCCCTCACTTCCCTCGTCAACTCCCCTCCCTCACTCCCCTCCGCCAACTCCCCTCCGCCAACTCCCCTCCGCCAACTCCCCTCCCCCAACTCCCCTCCCCCACTCCCCTCCCCCACTCCCCTCTCCTCTACTCCCCAAATCTCCTCCCCCAACTCCTGTCCGCCACTCACCTTCACAAACCCCCTCCCCCGCTCCCCTCCCCCGCCCCCTTCCCACCCCCTCCCCCGCTCCCCTCCCATCCCCCACTCCCGTCCACCATTCAGCATCCCTGCACCTCCTCACTGCCCACCGTACCCCACTCCCCTCCCCCACTCCCCTCCCCCACAACCCTACCCCACACCCCTACTCCACACCACTAGCCCACTCCGCTCCCCACATCCCCTCCCCCGCTCCCCTCCCCCACTCCCCCACTCCCCTCCCCCACTCCCCACCCCCACTCCCCTCCCCCACTCCCCTCCCCCACTCCCCTATCCCACTCCACTTTCCCACTCCCCGACCCGACTCCCCTTCCCCACATCCCTTCCCCCACATCCCTTCCCTCCAAATCCTCACTGCCCTCCCCTACACCACTCCCCTCCCCACTCCCTTTTCCTCCACCTCCTCACTGCCCTCCCCTCCCCCACTACCCTCCTCCACTCCCCTCCCCTACTCCCCTTCCTTCTCCTCCACAATGCCCTCCCCTACCCAACTCCCCTACGCCACTGCCCTGCCCACTCCCTACACAACTCCCCTTCACCCCACCTTCTCTCTGCCCTCCCCTCCCCCACTCCCCCACTCCCCTACACAACTCCCCCACTCCCCTACACCACTCCCCTCCCTCACTCCCCTACCCGACTTCCTTCCACCAGTCCCCAACCCCACTCCCCTCCCCTCCCCAACTCCCCGCCCCAACTCCCCTCCCCCACTCCCCTCCCCCACTCCCCTCCCCACTCCCCCACTCTCCCACACCCCACCCCCAAATCCCCTCCCCCACTCCCCTGCACCTCTCCCCGACCCCACTCTCCTCACAATTCCCCTGTCACACTCCCCTCCAAAACTCCCCTCCAAAACTCCCCTCCCCCACTCTCTAACTCCCCTCCCCCACTCCCATCCCCCGCTACCCTCCGCCACTCCCCTCCCCCACTCCCCTCCCCCACACCCGTGCCCCACACCCCTGCCCCACACCCCTACCCCACTCCACTACCCCACTCCGCTACCCCACTCCACTACCCCACTCCGCTACCCCACTCCCGTCCCCAATTACCTACCTCACTCCCCTCCCATACTCCCCTACCCACCTCGCCTTCCCCACTCCCCTTCCCCACTCCCCTTCCCCACTCCCCTTACCTCCACCTCCTCACTGCACTCCAGTCCCCAACTCCCCCAGCCCCTCCCTCACTCCACTTCTCTCCACATCCTCACTGTGCTCCAGTCCCCAACTCCCCTACCCCACATACCTCCCCCACGCCCCTCCCCCTCTCTCCTCCCCCTTTCTCCTCCCCCTCTCATCTCCTTCCCCACTCCTCTACCGCACTCCTCTACCCCACTCCTCTACCCCAAGTACCCTCCCCAAGTCCCCTCCCCAGGTCCCCTTCCCAGGTCACCTCCCCAACTCCCCTCACCATCTCCCATTCCTCACTCCCCTATCCCACTCCCTTCCCGCACACCCCTCCCGCTCTCCCCTCCCCCGCTCCCCTCCCCCGCTCCCCTCACACACTCCCCTCCCCCACTCCCCTCACCCACTCCCCTCCCCCACTAACTACCCTCACATCCCTCCCCACTCCCCTCCCCACTCCCCTCCCCACCTCCCCTCCCCCACTCCCCTCCCCCACACCCCTTCCCCAACTCCCCTCCCCACACTCCCCTCACCCCCCTCCCCACACCCCACTCCCCCACATCACTCCACTCCCCCACTCCACTCCCCCACCCCACTCCCCCACTCCACTACCCCCCCCACTCCCCTCCCCAACTCTCCTCCCCAATCCCCTCCCCGACTCCCCTCCCCCTCTCACCTGCCCCTCTCCACTACCCCACTCCCCTCCCGTCCACCACTCCGCTTCCCTGCACCTCCTCACTGCCCTCCCCTACAACACTCCCATCCCCCACTCCACTCCCCAACTCTCCTACCTCACACCCCTTCCCCACTCCCCTTCCCTCCACCTCCTCACCGCCCTCCACAACCCAACTCCCCTACCCCACACACCTCCCCCACTCCCCTATCCCACTCCCCTATGCCACTCCCCTATCCCACTCCACTTTCCCACATCCCTACCCCACTCCCCTAACTCACTCCGCTCCCCAACTCCACTACCCCACTCCCCTCCCACATTCCCCTACCCCCTCCCCTAGCCACCCCCTCCCACACACCCCTCCCCCCCACACTCCCCTCCCCCCACTCCAGTCCACCTCTGCGCTTCCCTGCAACTCTTCACAGCCCTCTCCTGCCACACTCCCATCACCCACTACCCTCACGCACTCCCCTACCGCACTCCACTCCCCCACTTCCCACAACAACTCCACTACCCCATTCCAAATCACCACACCCCTACCCCACTCCCCTATCCCACTCGTTACCGCACTCCCCTACCGCACTCCCCTTCCCCACTCCGCTCCACCACTCCCCTCCCCCACTCCCCTCCCCCACTCCCCTAACTCACTCCACTCCCCCACTCCCCTCCCCCACCCCATGCACGTCATCCACTCCCCTACCCCGATTACCCTACCTCACTCCCCTCCCCACTCCCCTTCCAGACTCCCCTACCTCACTCACATAACACACACCCCTCGCCCACTCCCCTCCCCCAATACACTATCCCACTCCCCTTCCCTCCAAATCCTCACTGCCCTCCCCTACACAACGCCCCTACTCCACTCCACACCCCCACTCCCCTACCGCACTCCCCTACCGCACTCCACGACCGCACTCCCCTCCACCACTCCCCTTCCACACTCCTCTCCCTCACTACCCTCCCCCACTAACCTCCCCAACTACCCTCCCCAACTACCCTCCCCAACTCCCCTCCCCAACTCCCCACCCCAACTCCCCACCCCAACTCCCCTTCCACACTCCCCTTCCACACTCCCCTCCTACACTCCCCTCCCACATTTCCCTCCCACGCTCAACCCCCCACTCAACTCCCCCACTCAACTCCCCAACTCCCCTACCCGACTACCCTCCCCAACTCCCCCCCAACTCCCCTCCCCCTACTCCCCACCCCCACTCCCATCCCCCACTCCCCTCTCCCACTCCCCCCCCCCACTCCCCTCTGTCTCTCCTCACCGCATCTCCCCTTCCCCACTCCTCTCCCACACTCCCTGCCTCAACTCCCCTCCCCCACCCCCCTAAACCACTCCCCTTCCCCCTCCCCTCGCCAACACCCTCCCCCACTCCCCTCCCTCAATCCCCTCGTTAACTCCCCTCCCTCACTCCCATCCCTCACTCCCCTCCCCCACTTCCCTACCCCACTCCACTCCCCAACTTCCCTACCCCACTCCCCTCCCCAACTCCCCTCCCCAACTCCCCTCCCCACTCCCCTCCCCCACTCCCCTACCCCACTCCCCTCTCCCACTCCACTCCCAAAATCCACTCCCCCAACTCCTCTCCGCCCACTCACTTCCCCCGCTCCCCTCCCCCACACCCCTCCCCCGCTCCCGTCCACCACTCCGTATCCCTGCACCTCCTCACTGCCCTCCCGTACCCCACTCCCCTCCCCCACTCCCCTCCCCACTCCCCTCCCCATTCCCCTCCCTCACTCCCCTGCCCCATACCCCTACCCCTACCCCACTCCGCTCCCCAACTCCCCTACCTCTCTCCCCTCCCCCTCCCCCACTCCCCTCCCCCACTCCCCTTCCCCACTCCCCTTCCCCACTCCACTTTCCCACTCCCCGACACCACTCCCCTTACCCACATCCCTTCCCTCCAAATCCTCACTGCCCCCCCCACACCACTCCCCTCCCCCACTCCCTTTTCCTCCACCTCCTCACTGTCCTCCAATCCCCTCCCCTACTCCCCTTCCTTCTCCTCCACACTGCCCTCCCCTACCCAACTCCCCTACGCCACTGCCCTGCCCACTCCCCACGCCACTCCCCTTCACTCCACCTCCTCACTGCCCTCCCCCACTTCCACCAGTCCCCAACCCCACTCCCCTCCCCAACTCCCCTCCCCCTCACACCACCCCCAGATCCCTCCCCAACTCCCCTCCCCAACTCCCCTCACCCACTCCCCTCCCCCACTCCCAAACACCCCACCCCCAAATCCCCTCCCCCACACCCCTGCACCTCTCCCCTACCCCACTCTCCTCCCAATTCCCCTATCACACTCCCCTCCAAAACTCCCCTCCCCCAATTCCCAACTCCCCTCCCCACTCCCATCCCCCGCTACCCTCCGCCACTCCCCTCCCCCAAACCCCTACCCCACACCCCTGCCCCACACCCCTGCCCCACTCCACTACCCCACTCCACTACCCCACTCCACTACCCCACTCCAGTCCCCAATTACCTACCTCACTCCCCTCCCATACTCCCCTAGTCACCTCTCCTACCCCACTCCCCTTCCCCACTCCCCTTCCCTCCACCTCCTCACTGCACCCCGGTCCCCAACTCCCCTACCCCAAACACCTCCCCCAGGCCCCTCCCTCACTCCACTTCTCTCCACATCCTCACTGTGCTCCAGTCCCCAACTCCCCTACACCACACATCCCCCACTCCCCTACATCACTCCCCTACATCACTCCCCTACATCACTCCCCTCCCCCACTCCACTCCCCTCCCCCACTCCCCTCCCCCTCTCCCCTCCCCCTCTCCCCTCCCCCTCTCTCCTCCCCCTCTCTCCTCCCCCTCTCATCTCTGCAAAACTCCTTCCCCACTCCTCTACCCAACTCCTCTACCCCACTCCTCTAGCCCACTCCTCTACCCCAAGTCCCCTCCCCAAGTCCCCACCCCAAGTCCCCTCCCCAAGTCCCCTCCCCAAGACCCCTCCCCATGTCCCCTCCCCATGTCCCCACCCCATGTCCCCTCCCCAGGTCCCCTCCCCAGCTCCCCTCCCCATCTCCCCGCACTATCTACCCTCACCATCTCCCCTCACTATCTCCCCTCACCATCTTGCCTCACCAACTCCCCTTCCCCCACTCCCCTCCTCCCACTCCCCTCCCGCACTCCCCTCCCGCACACCCCTTCCGCTCTGCCCTCCCCCGCACCCCTCCCCCACTCCCCTCCCCCACTAACCACCCTCACATCCCTCCCCACTCCACGCCCACACTCCACGCCCCCACTCCACTCCCACACTCCACTCCCAGACCGACTCCCCTCCCCAACTTTCCTCCCCCAATCCCCTCCACGACTCCCCTCCCCCTCTCCCCTGCCCCTCTCCACGACCCGACTCCCCTCCCGTCCACCACTCCGCTTCCCTGTACCTCCTCATAGCCCTCCCCTACAACACTCCCATCCCCCACTCCGCTCCCCAACTCTCCTACCTCACACCCCTCCCCCAATCCCCTTCCCTCCACCTCCTCACTGCCCTCCACAACCCAACTGCCCTACCCCACACACCTCCCCCATTCCCCATCCCACTCCCCTTCCCTCCACCTCCTCACTGCGCTTCCCTATCCCACTCCCCTATCCCACTCCCCTATCCCACTCCACTTTCCCACTTCCCTACCCCACTCCCCTAATTCACTCCGCCCCCCAACGCCACTACCCCACTCCCCGACCCCACACCACGACCCCACACCCCGACCCCACTCCCTGACCCCACACCCCTACCCCACACCCCGACCCCACACCCCGACCCCACTCCCCTAAACAGCACCCCTACCCCACTCCCCTCCCACACTCTCCACCCCCAGTCTCCTCCCCCACTCTCCTCCCCCACTCTCCTCCCCCACTCTCCTCCCCCACTCCCCGCCCCACTCCCCTAACCATCTCCCCTACCCCACACCCCTACTCCACTCCCCTCTCCCACACCCCTCCCCCACACCCCTCCCCCACTCCCATCCCCCACTCCCCTCCCTCACTCCCCTACCCCACTACCGTCCCAACTACCCTCCCCAACTACCCTCCCCAACTCCCCACCCCAACTCCCCTTCCACACTCCCCTTCCACACTCCCCTTCCTCACTCCCCTACCCCACTACCCTCACCAACTACCCTCCCCAACTACCATCCCCAACATACCCTCCCCAACTCCACACCCCAACTCCCCACCCCAAGTCCCCTTCCACACTCCCCTTCCACACTCCCCTTCCACACTCCCCTCCCACACTCCCTTCCCACACTCAACTCCCCCACTCAACTCCCCCACTCAACTCCCCAACTCCCCTACCTCACCCCCTACCCCACTCCCCTCCCCAACTCCCCTCCCCCTACTCCCCTCCCCCCACTCCCCTCCCCCACTGCCCTCCCCCACTCCTCCACCCCACTCCCCTCTGCCTCTCCTCTCCGCATCTCCCCTTCCCCACTCCTCTCCCACACTCCCTGCCTCAACTCCCCTCCCCCACCCCCTAAACCACTCCCCTTCCCCCTCCCCTCCCCCACACCCCACCCCCACTCCCCTCCCCCACTCCCCTCCCTCAATCCCCTCGTCAACTCCCCTCCCTCACTCCCCTCCCTCACACCCCTCCCTCACTCCCCTCCCCCACTTCCCTACCCCACTCCTCTCCCCAACTCCCCTCCACAACTCCCCTCCCCCACTCCCCTCCCCCACACCCCACACCTGCTCCCCTCCCCTGCCCCCCTCCCCCGCTCCTGTCCACCACTCCGTATCCCTGCACCTCCTCACTGTGCTCCCGTACCCCACTCCCCTCCCCCACTCCCATCCCCCACTCCCCTCCCCCACACCCCTACCCCACACCCCTACCCCACTCCGCTCCCCAACTCCCCTACCCCTCTCCCCTCCCCCCTCCCCCACTCCCCTCCCCCACTCCCCTTACCCGCATCCCTTCCCTCCAAATCCTCACTGCCCTCCCATGCACCACTCCCCTCACCCAATCCCTTTTCCTCCACCTCTTCACTGTCCTCCAATCCCCTCCCCTACTCCCCTTCCTTCTCCTCCACACTGCCCTCCCCACCACACTCCCATCCCCCACTCCGCTCCCCAACTCTCCTACCTCACACCCCTCCCCCACTCCCCTTCCCTCCACCTCCTCACTGCCCTCCTCAACACAACTCCCCTACCCCACACACCTCACCCACTCCACTCACCCACTCCCCTTCCCTCCACCTCCTCACTGCGCTCCCCTATCCCACTCCCCTATCCCACTCCACTATCCCACTGCCCTATCCGACTCCACTTTCCCACTTCCCTACCCCACTCCCCTAACTCACTACCCTCCCCAACACCATTACCCCTCTCCACTCCACCATTCCCCTAACCCCCTCCCCTAGCCCACTCCGTCCCACACTCCCCTTCCCCCACTCCAGTCCACCTCTGCGCTTCCCTGCACCTCTTCACTGCCCTCCCCGACCACACTCCCATCCCTCACTACCCTCACGCACACCCCTACCCCACTCCCCTACACCACTCCCCTACCCCACTCCCCTACCGTACTCCACTAGCGCACTCCACTAGCGCACTCCACTAGCGCACTCCAATACCGCACCCCCTCCACCACTCCCCTACCCCACTCCCAATCACCACACACCAACCCCACTCCCCTACCCACTCACCTCCCCCACTCCGCTAACCCACTCCCCTCCCCCACTCCCCTCCCCCGCTCCCCTCCCCCGCTCCCCTCCCCCGCTCCCTGACACCACACCGGCTCCCCCACTCCCCTCACCCACTCCCCTCCCCCACTCCGCCCCACAACCCTCCCCCTTTCCCCTCCCCCACACCCCTCGCCCACTCCACTCCCGACACTCCTCCCCCACTCCACTCCCCTCCCCCAATCCCCTCCCCCTCACCCCTCCCCCACTCCCCTCCCCCACTCTCCTCCCGTCCAACACTCCACTTCCCTGCACCTCCTCACTGCCCTCCCCTACCACACTCCCATCCCCCACTCCGCTCCCCAACTCTCCTGCCTCACACCCCTTCCCCACTGCCCTTCCCTCCATCTCCTCACTGCCCTCCTCAACCCAACTCCGCTACCCCACACACATCACAAACTCGACTCACCCACTCCCCTTCCCTCCACCTCCTCACTGCGCTCCCCTATCCCACTCCCCTATCCCACTCCCATATCTCACTCCACTATCCCACTCCCCTATCCGACTCCACTTTCCCACTTCCCTACCCCACTCCCCTAACTCACTCCCCTCCCCAACTCCAGTACCCCTCTCCACTCCACCATTCCCCTACCCCCCTCCTCTAGCCAAACCCTCCCACACTCACCTCCCCCCACACCAGTCCACCTCTGCGCTCCCCTGCATCTCTTCACTGCCCTCCCCTAACACACTCCCATCCCCCACTACGCTCCTTCATTCCCCTACCCCACTCCCCTACCGCACTCCACCCCCCCACTCCCCTACCGCACTCCCCTCCACAACTCCCCTACAGCACTCCAAATCACTACACCACTCCTCTCCCCCACTCCCTACCTCAACTCCCCTCCCCACTCCCCTAAACCACTCCCCTTCCCACTCCCCTCCCCCACTTCCCTCCCCCACTCCCCTCCCCCACCCCCCTCCCCCACACCCATCACAAACTCCCCTACCCCACTCCCCTACTCCGCTCCTCTCCCACACTCCCCTCCCCCACTCCGCTCCCCCACTCCCCTCCCCCACGCCCTCCGCCACACTCCTACCACACTCTACTCCCTCACTCACCTCCCCAACTCCCCTCCCCCGCTCCCCTCCCACACTAACCTCCCACACACCCCTTCCCACTCCCCTCCCCTTCGACACTCCCCTCGTCCTCTCTCCACCGCCACTCTCCTCCCGAACACCCCTCCCCACTTCCCGCCCCCACCTCCTCCCCCACTCCACTCTCCTCCCCCACTCCCGTCCACCACTCCGCATCCCTGCACCTCCTCACTGCCCTCCCGTACCACACTCCCCTCCCCCACTCCCCTACTCCAATCTCATACCCCACTCCACTCCCCCACTCTCATACCCCACTCCACTCCCCCACTCCCATACATCACTCCCCTCCACAACTCCCCTACCCCGCTCCGCTACCCCACTCCCCCACTCCCCCACTCCGCACCCCCTCTCCGCACCCCCACACCGCACTCCCCTCATCCACTACCCTACCCAATCCCACTACCCCACTCCCCTCCCCCATTCCCCTCCCCCACTCCCCTACCCCACTCCCCTCCCCCACTCCCCTACCCCACTCCCCTACCCCACTCCCCTACCGCACTCCACTACCGCTCTCCACTCCCCCACTCCCCTATCGCACTCCCCTTCCGCACTCCCCTTCACATCTCCCCGATCCCACTCCCCGTCCCCACTCCCCGACCCCACTCCCCGGCCCCTCTCCCCGGCCCCACTCCCCAGCCCCACTCCCCAGCCCCACGCCCCAGCCCCACTCCCCGGCCCCTCTCCCCGGCCCCACTCCCCAGCCCCACTCCCCAGCCCCACGCCCCAGCCCCACTCCCCAGTCCCACTCCCCCAACCCCACTCCCCAACCCCATTCCCCTCCCCCACTCCCTGACACCACACCCGCTGCCCCACTCCCCTTCCCCACTCCCCTCCCCCACTCCCCTCCCCTGCCCCAGTCCCCTGCTCCACTCCCCTGCTCCACTCCCATGATCCACTCCCCTGCCCCACTCCCCTGCCCCACTCCCCTGCCCCACTCCCCTGCCTCACTCTGCTACCCCACTCTGCTACCCCACTCCGCTCCCCCACTCCGCTCCCCCACTCACCTCCCCAACGCAGTCCGCTCCCCAACTTTCCTAGCCCACTCCCCTCCCCTCCACCTCCTCACTGCCTTCCACTACCCAACTCTCCTACCTCACACACCTCCCCCACTCCACTCCACAACTCCCATTCCCTCCACACCCCTCCCCCACTCCACTCCCCTCTCCAAGCCCCCACTCACTGACGCCACTCCCCTACCCATTCCCTGTCCCTCACCCCCCACCCTCACTCCCCTACCGCCCTCACAAACCCCACTCCCCTCTCCCACTCCTCCACCCCAACTCCCCTCCCCAACGCCCCTCCCTCGCTCCCCTCCCCCGCTCCCCTCCGTCACTCCGCTCCCCCGCTCCCCTCCCCCGCTCCCCTCCCCCACTCCCCTCCCCCACCCCCCTCGTCAACTCCCCTCCCCCACTACCCTCCCCCACTCCCCTACTCCGCTCCCGTAACCCACTCCCCACCCCACCCCCCTCGTCAACCCCCCTCCCCCACTCCCCTCCACCACTCCCCTCCCCAACTCCATTCCGCCACTCTCCTCCCACACTCTACTCCCTCTCTCACCTCCCCAGATCCCCTCCCCCGCTCCACTCCCCCGCTCCCCTCCCCCGCTCCCCTCCCACACTAACCTCCCCCACACCCCTCCACACTCCGCTCCCCTCAGACACTCCCCTCCCCCTCCCTCCTCCGCCACTCTCCTCCCCAACACCCCTCCCCAACTCTCCTCCCCCACTCTACTCCCCCACTCTCCTCCCCCACTCCGCACCCCCACTCCCCTACACAACTCTCCTCCCCCAATCCGCATCCCTGCACCTCCTCACTGCCCACCCGTACCACACTCCTCACCCCCACTCCACTCCCCCACTCTACTCCCCCACTCCACTCCCCCACTCCACTCCTCCTCTCCTCACACCCCATCCCCTCCACCACTCCTCTACCCCACCCCACTCCCCGCCCCCACTCCCCTCCCCCACTCCCCTACCCCACTCCCTCCCCCACTCCCCTCCCCCACTCCACACCCCCACTCCCATACCTAATTCCCATCCACAACTCCCCTACCCCACTCCCCTACCCCACTCCGCTCCCCAAATCCGCTCCCCCACTCCACTCCCAACACCCCTCCCCAACTCTCCTACCTCACATCCCTCCCCCACTCCCCTTCCCTCCACCTCCTCACTGCCCTCCACAATCCAACTCCCCTACCCCACACACGTCCCCAACTCCAGTCACCCACTGCCCTTCCCTCCACCTCATCACTGCGCTCCCCAATCCCATTCCCCTATCCCACTCCCCTAGCCCACCACGTCCCACACTCACCTCCCCCCACTCCAGTCCACCTCTGCGCTTCCCTGCACCTCTTCACTGCCCTCCCCTACCACACTCCCATCCCTCACTACCCTCACGCACACCCCTACCCCACTCCCCTACACCACTCCCCTACCCCACTCCCCTACCGTACTCCAGTAGCGCACTCCACTCCTGCACTCCCCTCCACCAATCCCTTACCCCACTCCCCATCACCACACACCAACCCCACGCCCCTACCCCACTCACTTCCCCCACTCCGCTAACCCACTCCCCTCCCCCGCTCCCCTCCCCCGCTCCCCTCCCCCACTCCGCCCCTCAACCCTCCCCCTTCCCCTCCCCCACTCCCCTCGCCCACTCCCCTCGCCCACTCCCCTCCCCCACTCCCCTCCCCCACTCCACTCCCCCACACCCCTCGCCCACTCCACTCCCGACACTCCTCCCCCACTCCCCTCCCCTCCCCCTCACCCCTCCCCCACTCCCGTCCCCCACTCCCCTCCCGTCCAACACTCCGCTTCCCTGCACCTCCTCACTGCCCTCCCCTACTACACTCCCATCCCCCACTCCGCTCCCCAACTCTCCTACCTCACACCCCTCCCCCACTCCCCTTCCTTCCACCTCCTCACTGCCCTCCTCAACCCAACTCCCCTACCCCACACACTTCCCCAACTCGACTCACCCACTCCCCTTCCCTCCACCTCCTCACTGCGCTCCCCGATCCCACTGCCCGATCCCACTCCCCTATCCCACTCCCCTATCGCACTCCCCAATCCCACTCCCCGATCCCACTCCCCTATCCCACTCCCCTATCCCACTCCCCTATCCCACTCCCCTATCCCACTGCCCTATCCGACTCCACTTTCCCACTTCCCTACCCCACTCCCCTAACTCACTCCCCTCCCCAACTCCACTACCCCTCTCTACTCCACCATTCCCCTAACCCCCTCCCCTAGCCAACCCCTCCCACACTCCCCTCCCCCAACTCCAGTCCACCTCTGCGCTCCCCTGCACCTCTTCACTGCCCTCCCCTACCACACTCCCATCCCTCACTACCCTCACGCACACCCCTACCCCACTCCCCTACACCACTCCCCTACCCCACTCCCCTACCGTACTCCAGTAGCGCACTCCACTCCTGCACTCCCCTCCACCAATCCCCTACCCCACTCCCCATCACCACACACCAACCCCACTCCCCAACACACTCCCATCCCCCACTACGCTCCCGCATTCCCCTATCCCACTCCCCTACCGCACTCCACGCCCCCACTCCCCTAC